>NC_091471.1:83615659-83822791 GCF_036971445.1 Narcine bancroftii
ATGAAGCCAGTACAACCAACATGAGACATGGATATTAGAAGGCAGGAAGCTGACACTGTCTGAGTAAGATAAGAATCTCCAGCCCTTCAGAAAGAAGCAGCAAGTTCGCTGAATGAAGGAGATAAGGACAGACAATTGAGAATAGAAGTAGAGTTAGTCTGAACGAGATAAGGGTCGCCAAGCCCCAGATAGAATTAGCAAGGCTTGCATAAATAATTAGAAAACCTTAGACAGTATTAGCCAGTTCTACATATATAATTAGTAAGCCATACACAGATTTTTCAAGTTATGCATATTTAACTAGTAAACCCTAGACAAGATTAGCGAACCCTGCATATGAAGGGACTGTAGCCCTGAGAGTTGGAAAGGTGTGAATGGGGACAAGGGCAAGGTTGTGAATAAGGACAATGGGGATAATGGCATGAGAAGACAGCGACAGGATACCCCCTGGTCCTCCAAGTATACTGAAACTGCACGTAGGCAGGAAGGATTGCCTATGCCAAACCCATCCAGGGGACAGAAGAATGTAAGGGGATACTGAAATTTACTGGGTGAGCCCCAGTGTATGTGTGTATTCCCAGGGTAAGGGGAAGCACCCAACTTTGCATTGTTGTTGTAATAAATGTTCTTTGTTCTCAATTTTTGTCTCGAGCAATTTCTTTAAAGGTACTTCTGTTTCTAACAAAAGGGATGTGACAGGTAGGATAAAATGCATTTATTTCTATTTGATTTCCCCTCAATTATGTTTGTCTTCCCAAGGATTCATCATTGATGCCCCTGCCATTTTTGAATTAGGAGCTCAGCTTCAGCTATATCACCAAAAACTCATGTACTTTTAGGATTTTCACTCTATCTCACTACCACTTCCACTGACACATTCACAGCCTCCATCCTTCATGTTAATATTCAGCATCAGATGAATAGAAATTTTCCATATAAATATTCAGAAAATCCAAGCCCTTGCCTCTAGCTCTTAAAGAAATCTCTTTCCTTCTATCTCCATCTTGGGTGGCCCAATGACACAACTCTTTGAGTTCGAGAGTGGCATGGTTGGCTTAATGGTTGGCACAACGCCTTTACAGCGCCAGCGATTGGGACTGGGGTTCGAGTCCCGCGGTGTCTGTAAGGAAAAATGAACTATAATAAGTTTTGAATCTAACATTAAATTAATTGCAAAAACAGATTGATTTTTGACATAAATTGTAGCAAACAATATTCTTTATTAATAAGGTATGAAAGTGTATGTTCTCTCCATGTCTGTGTGGGTTTTCCCCAGGAGCTTCAGTTTCCACCCACCATTGAAAATCTGGGTATAAATTGGGTATAAATTGGGCTTCACTGAATCGTTGGCCAAAATGCTGTGTGTCTAAATTTAAAATTAAAAATTGATCCCTCACAGTACCAGAGACCCAGGTCCCCAGGTTCAATCCTGGTCATGGTGCTGCCTGTGTGGACTTTGTGTGTGTTCTCCCTGTCACTGTGTGGGTTACCTCTGGCTTCCACAACTGAAAAATACAGTAAAATCCTAAAATCCAGACTGCTCTGAGATTGGGCGGTCCGCATATTCGGATTTTCTGGATTCTTGGGCAGAATTTTTAAAATTCAAATTTAAGGAGGAATAAAGAACAGATGAACTGGTAAATTTTGATAGTTTATTCATTAGCAAATGCAGCATGCTTCATTTATTAAGATGAGCAGTTTTAAATAAAAATCAAGTCAGCACTTCACAAAAATGTAAACATAATTTTTTCATAACAAAAAAATGCATGTAATGCTTGAAATTTTATTTGAAAATAAACATTGTGATAAGATTACCTGTATTAAGCATGGTCGCTTGTTGCTGCTGTGCATCTGTGGCACTTATATATATGCATGCAGGCACACAAAAGTTTGAGAGCTCTCTGGCATCCAGATTTTTGGACTTTAACTGTATGCAGATTGGTAGCTTAATTGGCCACTGCAAATATACCATATTATGTAGATGAATGGTGAAATCTGATGGGAGTCGATGAGAATGTGGGGAGAATAAAAAAAGATTCATGTTGGATTAGTGTAAGTAGTGGTTGACAGTCAGCATGGACATGTTAGGCTGAAAGGCCTTTTTCCATAACATCTGTATCTATGACTCTCTGTTAATGTTTGAAACTGAACTTAACCATTCTTTATCCTAGTGTTGAATGTGGCCCTCTAACCTATCCATGATGACCACGTATTATCACCTCCATAACTTAACTAACTTTGTCTCTGGCTCACCTCACCTGGTGCTGAAACTGCCCATTACTTAGCTCAGGGTTAACTATTCTAACATAGATTAGAATCTTCACAAAATCACAAGATAAAGGAACAGAAGTAGGCCACTTCGTCCGTCAAGTCTGCTCTGCAAATCCACCCTGAGCTAAACTATTCTCACTTCTAGTTCCAATTTCCTGCCTTTTTCCCATATCCCTTGATACCTTGACTAATTAGATACCTGTCAATCTCCCCTAATGATGGGGCCTCCACAGTTGTATATGGAAATGAATTCCACAAATCCTTGACTCTTTGGCTAAAGAAATTTCTCCATCTCAATTTTAAATGGTACCTTCTAATTCTAAGACTGCACCTTCTTGTCCTGGATTCACCCACCAAGGGAAACATCTTATTCTCATCTACTCTTTCAAATCCTTTCAGTATTCAATATGTTTCTATGAGATCCCCTCTCTTTTTCTATACTCTAATGAATAGAGTCCAAGAGCCTCTAAACGTTCCTCATATGTTAGCCCTTGCTTTCCAGGAACCATCCTGGTAAATCTTCTCTGTACTCTCTCCAACATCTTACATCTGTTCTAAGATAAGGGGCCCAAAACTTCACACAGTACTTCAAATGAGGTTTCACCACTGGCCCCTTGAGCCTCATCAACATCCCTTTACCCTTATACACTAATCGTCTTGAAATGAATGTCAACATAGCATTTGCTTTTTTTAACTGCCAATCCAACCTGGTGGTTAATCTGTAGGTTATGCTGCACGAAAACCCACAAGTCCCTTGGCACTTTCGAATTTTGAATATTCTCCCATCCAAATAATAATCTGCCTGTTTATTTCCTCTTTCAAAATGTACAACTGTACATTTCTAAACATTGTATCTCATTTGCCATTTCCTTGCCCACTCTCCTAAGCTGCCGAAGTCTCTCTGCGACCTTTCAGTTTCTTCAACACATCCTACTCTCTTTCTTTGGCTTCTTCTTCTTTGGCTTGGCTTCGTGGATGAAGATTTATGGAGGGGGTAAATGTCCACTTCAGCTGCAGCCTCCTTTGTGGCTGACAAGTCCGATGCGGGACAGGCAGACATGGTTGCAGCGGTTGCAGGGGAAAATTTGTTGGTTGGGGTTGGGTGTTGGGTTTTTCCTCCTTTGTCTTTTGTCTTTTGTCAGTGAGGTGGGCTCTGCGGTCTTCTTCAAAGGAGGTTGCTGCCCGCCACTGGCGGTGGTCAATGTGGCAGGCACCAAGAGATTTCTTTAGGCAGTCCTTGTACCTCTTCTTTGGTGCACTGACACGATGGCCAGTGGAGAGCTCACCATATAACACCTATCTTAACCATAAAACTATTCAGTACACAATCTAAATCATCAATATATATTATAAAAAGAAACACCACAAGAAACTGGAAAGAACACGATCCTTTTATTCCCACCCTTTGTTTCCTGCCTATCAGCCAATGTTCCACCCAATCTAATATCTTGCCTATAATTTAGTGAACCCTCATCTTATTAAACAGCCACTTGTGTGGCACCTTATCGAAGGGCTTTTGAAAATCCAAATACACAACATCCACAGCCTCTCCCTCGTCGATCCTACCTGAGATTTCCTCAAATAATTTCAATAGGTTGGTCAGGCAGGATCGTGAATCCATGCTGGGTTGGACCTATCCTGCCATACACCTCTAAGTATTTCATAACTTAATCTTTGAAGATCGATTCCAATAACTTCCAACAACCGATGTCAGACTAATAGGCCTGTGGCAGTGGGAGCAGTGGAAGAAACACAGGTTAAAGACAGGTTTTATTCAAATTCAGCACATCCCTTTAAAGGCAGCATGAGCTCAGTCACTTGCTGCATTGTAACATCATAATTGCTGCCCAGAGTGTGCGCTGGAAGGGATGCTGGAGTCAGAGAGAAACCTCTGACAATGCAATTTCCCCATGGCTGCCCCACCGCATTGCAATACAAGTGGAGCCAGTTTGCCATGAGGATGTGTGCCGCCATACAACCCACCCAGAACCGACTATGCATCCTGTCGATTTGGCGGCCAGCCCCAGCGCCTGGGTGTGACTGTCTGTACCGGCTGCAATAAGTCTAGTTGGGCCGACTTCAGGTGGTCCACCATAAAAAGTTCCTCTCTCCCCCAACGTTTGGGGTGAACGTTCCATCGTACGGTCGCTGTAGCCGTGGATTTTGTGGTCCCCTCCGCACAAAAGCGAACTAGGCCGAGTCGAGCTCTTTGGGGAGATGAAACAGCCGGGTGCCATTGTCCATTGAGCCACTGTTCCAGAACCCACCCCACTGCCGTAGCTGAGGCATCCATGGAGAGCAGAGTGTGCGCCTCTGGCCGCGGGTGTACCAGCAGCGTGGCGCTGGCTAGAGCCTTCTTTGTCACGATGAAAATCCTGCCCATCTCCTCTGACCACGATAAAGTCTTTTCTTTGGTGGCCATGAGCGCGAACAATGGGCGCATGGTGCGCGCAGTTCCGGTGATGAAACAATGGTAAAAGTTCATTATCCCTACGAACTCTTGGAGGCCTTTCAGGGTGGAGGGTTTGGGGAATTGTTGAACAGCCGCTAACTTCTCCGGCACCGATGCGGCCCCAGCCACTGAAATGGTGTGCCCCAGGAACTGGAGGGAATCCTTGCCAAACTAGCATTTGGCCGCATTGACCGTGGGCTTTGTGTTCATTGTGGTTGTGACTGGCAATGAGAATATTGTCCAGGTAAATGAATACAAAGTCCATGTCTTTTCCAACCACGTCCTTGAGGCGCTGGAATGTTTGGGCCACATTCTTTAGACTGAAGGGCATACACAGGAACTCGAAGAGGCCGAAAGTTGTGATAATGCCCATCTTACCCACATCGTCTGGATGCACTGGAATCTGATGGTATCCCCGCATGAGGTCCACTTTGGAGAAGTCTTGTGCACCGTGGAGATTGGCGGAGAAGTCCTGTATGTGGGTTCCTGTCGCCAGTGGTTGCATTGCTCAACCGATGGTAGTCTCTGCATGGTCTCCAGCCCCCAGACTATTTTGGGTCCATATGGAACGGCGATGCCCAGACGCTGTCCGATCGCTGGATGATTCCCAGTTCCTGGAGCCTGGAGAACTCCTTCTTTGCCTGCTGGGGCTTCTCAGACGGCAGCCATCTGAGTCTAGCATGCAGCGGGGGGCCCTGCGTGGTGATGTGGTGGAAGACCCCATGCTGGGGCAGGGTGGTGTTGAACCATGGCTCTAAGATGGCGGGGAATTCGTAGAGGATCACGTCAAACTCATCCCTGATGGCTGCTACGGTGGTGATTTGGGGCCTGCGGGCTTCTGCTGTGTCCAGTCGGGTGGAGTGGAACGTTCGGGTGTTGACCAGCCTTTTCTCCTTCATGTCAACCAGTAGGCCGTGAGCTCTGAGGAAGTCGGCTTCTGACAGCGCGATGCCCACGGAGGCTAGGATGAACCTCCAGTGGAACTTCTCCTTCCTAATCTGGATCTGTACCCTGTGGGTGCCATAGGTCCTGATGGTGGAGTCATTGGCTGCCCACAGGGTTCGACCTTGAGATTGGGTGCGAGTCTCTAATGCTGTGGGGGGAAGGACGCTGAGCTCAGCCCCTATGTCCACCAGGAATTGGCGGCCGGTGGATCTGTCCGTCACACGAAGGAGACTGTTTGTGTGGCCAGCTGTCGCAGCTATCAATGGTGACTGGCTTAATCATTTCCAAGAAACGTACAGGACTGGCGGCACTTACGGGCTTGTGCTCCCCAATGCTGGTGGTAGAAACACCAGATCGACTGGCCCTCCTTTGGCTTGGTCTTGGGAGTGGCTTGTGGTCGGCTGGCTCCTGTTCGTGCCACCTGGTTGAGGGCTGCCTCATTCACCCTCTTGGTGCACCAGAGGGCATCCGCACGGGCTGCTGCTCTCCTTGGGTTCGAGAAGACTTCATCTGTGAGGAGCAGCTGGATGTCCTCCGGAATCTGTTCCAGGAATATTTGGCGGAAGAGAAAACAAGGCTTGTGGTCTTCTGCCAGGGCCAGCATTTCGTCCATCAGTGCCGATGGACTATGGTCCCCAAATCCATCTAGGTGAAGGAGCCTGGAAGCCCATTGCTGGGGAGTTGGGCCAAAAGTTCCAAGCAGCTGGTCTTTGAAGGCGGTCTACTTCCCTGTAGCTGGGGGGTGGTGGATGATGTCGTCCACCCTCACTGCCGTATGTTGGTCCAGAGCGCTCACAACATGATAGAACATTGTGGCATTTGAGGAGATGTTGCAGAGTTGAAATTGTGCTTCCGACTGCCCAAACCATGTTCTCGGTCGGTGGGTCCAAAAGGGGGGGAAGCTTGATGAAGACAGTGTTAACCTCTGATAAATCCATGGTGTTTTGAGTCCAGAAAAACATCTGGGCTCATCGGGGTCACCACTGTGGCAGTTTGAGCAGTGGAAGAAACACAGCCACCATGTTGAGGGTCGTTAACAACTGTTTTTATTCAAATTCAGCACACCCCTTTAAAGGCAGCATGAGCTAAATCACCTGGTGCATTGTGATATTATAATTGCTACCCAGGGTGTGCACTGGAAGGGATGCTGGAGTCAGAGGGAAACCTCTGACGACGCCATTTCCCCATGGCTGTCCTGCCACATGGCGATACAAGCAGGGCCGGTTCGCCATGAGGATGTGTGATGCCACAGGCCTATAATTTCCTTTTTTTCTGCCTCTCCTTTCTTAAACAGCGGAACTACATTTGCAATTTTTCAATCATCTGAAACCATGCCAGAGTCTATTGATTTCTGGAAAATCAATTCCAATGCCTCCACAGTCACCAAAGCCACCTCCTTCAGAACCTCGTCCGGTTCAGGAGACTTATCTATCTTTAGTCCATTTAGCTTACAAAGAACTATCTCTCTAATAACCCTGACTGTACTTAATTCTATTCCCTGAGACCTCTGACTCAGGTATTTTGCCACTGTCTTCGTCAGTGAAGATTGACCCTAAATACTCATTTAGTTCCTCTGCCATCTCTTTGTTATCCATTATAATTTCTCCAGTATCATTTTCAATTGCTCCTGTGTCTCTTTTACTGTTTATATATTTAAAAATTTTTTTAGTGTCATTTTGTATGTTATTTGCCAACTTCCTTTCATAATTCATCTTTTCCTTCCTAATAATTTTGTATCTTTCTTTAAGTTTTCATTTCCCAGTCCTCTGTTTTCCCATTAATTTTTGCTTCCTTATATGCCCGCCCTTTTGGTTTTATTTTAGCCTTAACCTCTCTTGTTAGTCACATTTGTGCCATTTTTCCAATCATGTTTTGTTTTCTCTTTGGAATATATCTATCCTGCACTTTCTTTATTTCTTGTAGAAATATCATCCAATTCTGCCCTGCCGTTTCCCCCCCCCATCTAGCTTACTTTTTCAGTCAACTTGGGGCCAGTTCCTCTCATAGCTCTGTAATTTTCTTTGTTCCATTGAAATATTGATGCACCTGATATCAGCTTTTCCTTTTCAAATTTGAAACTGTACTCTATCACTGCTTCCTAAGGGTTCAATTCCCTTTAATTCCCTAATCACTTCAGGTTATTTACACCTCACCAATCAAAATCCACCGATCCCCTGGAGGGTTTATTGACAAGCTACTCCAAAAAGCCATCCCTAGGGATTTTTAAATTCTCTCTCCTGAGATCCAGTACCTTCCTAACTTTCCCAATCCCCTTTCATGTTAAAATCCCCCATAATTATTTTGACATTTTCATTCTGACACACTTTTTTCTATTTCCATCTGTAACTCATAGTCCACTTAGGGGCTGCTGTTTGGGGGCCTGTATATAACTGCCAATAGGGTCCTTTTACCCTTGCCATTTCTTAACTAAACCCACATGGATTCTACCCATCTGACCCTATGTCCCTTCTTTCTAGTGATTTAGTATCATTACTTACCATCAGGGCCACACTTCTACCTACCTGCCTATCTTTCCTGTACCCTGTGCACCATTGGATATTCAGCTCCCAATCACATTCATCATTAAGCCATGTCTCAGTGATGGCCACAATGTCATATCTTTCAATGTATAACTGTCCAACAAGATCCCTTACTTTATTCCTAACACACAGTGCATTCAAGAACAATACTCTTAAACCAATATCTGTTACTAGTAATTTACCAGTAAATTATCCTGTCTTTTATCTTCCAGCCACTGTTGTCACAGGTCTCTGATGTTTTTTTTCTTAGTTTTGCTTTAGTCTCGCTAAGCATTTGATTTCCAAAACCTGTCTTGAGTACATCATGTTACTGGGTTTTGATAGCTTATGGCAAACCTATGTGTGTTAATATCACTTGGTTTCACTGATTAATCTCCATTGTGTTCTGTTTAGTTGCAAAACTGGTATTTCCATGATCCTGTACAGTCCAAGCTGATTAAAAACATTGAAAGCCTTATCAGTCCTGCAGTCCATCATTAGACAAAGGAACCGAGCCAGTCTCTGCTGTTCATTATCAGTTCCATAACTTCCATTTAAATTCTTTGCTATCCCCATACAATTTGTTCTCTCTGTGTTTATCTTAAATTCAACACATTTTAATTTTATATTTATGGCTTTTGTCATTCTTTGGTGTAGGATTACCATATATGCCATTACACCAATAAAAGCTGGCAGAACTGTGACATGGTAATAAAATGAAATCTCCAGACTGATCAGTACATGCAGGCTGTAAGGGTTTGGGATTTCAAAAGACCTTAAATGCTGCTGTTTCAATCACTCAATTCCTGCTAGGCCTCTGTAGTCCTGCATGCCAATTTTTATAATGGAAACAGTGGCTAGAAGACAGACAGATACACACCAGCTATGGCAGGGAGTGCAGGGCATTAGAGCCTACAAAGCAGGGGTGAACACTATAGGTGGCTGTAATGCTTCAATACCTGATGAGCTGAACACCTTCTATGTCCGCTTTGAGAAGAAGAACCAAACTGTGCCTACTAGAATCCCTGAAAAGGCTGAGGACCCTGTGATATCTGTTTCTGAGGGAGACATCAGAATATCATTCAAGGGGGTGAGTTCTCACAAGGTATCAGGCCCTGACGGTGTACATGGCAGGGTGCTAAAAATCTGCACCATCCAACTAGCAGGAATGTTCATGGAAATTTTTAACCTCTTATTGTGGCAGACAGAGGTTCCCATCATCTTAAAAAGGGCATCAGCATCAGGCTACAGCCTGGTAGCATTAACTTCTACTGTGATGAAATGCTTTGAAAGGCTGGTTATTGCCAGAATTAACCCGTACCTAAGTAAAGATCTGGATGCACTGGAATTTGCCTATCGTCACAATCACTTCACGGCAGTTGCGATATCGCTGGCTCTCCACTCAGCTCTGGATCAACTTGAAAACAACAATTCATATATTGGGTGATCTTTATAGACTACTTTGGTCTTCAGTACGATTATTCCCTCAGAGCTGGTCAAGAAGTTACAAACTCTAGGCCTCTGTGTCTCCTCTGTAACTGGATCCTTGACTTTATCATTGGAAGACCACAATCAGTATGAATTGGCCAGGCACAATTCCAATGCCATCTACAAGTTTGATGATGACACCACAGGTGTTTGCAGAATCACAAATGACAATGAGGAAGCGTACAGCAGGGAGATAGATCAGCTCGTTGAATGCTGTAATGACAACAACCTTGTCCTCAACGTCAGCAAAAGCAAGGAGATGATTGTGGACTTCAGGAAGAAGTCAGGGGAACATGACCCTGTCCTCATCGAGGACTCAGCAGTGGAGAGGGTCAAGAATTTCAAATTCCTAGGGGGCAACATATGTGTCCTGGAACCTCTATGTTGATGCAATCACAAAGAAGGCTCGCCAACAGCTATACTTTATGAGGTGTCTGATAACATTCTGTATGTCACCGAAGACTCTCATAAACTTCTACAGGTGTACCGTGGAGAGCATTCCAGGACATCCTCAAGAGGCGGTGTCTTTAAAAAAGCTGCCTCTATCCTCAAAGACCCCCACCACCCAGGCCATGCCCTCTTCACTCTGCTACCAGAGGGAAAAAGGGACAGGAGCCTAAAGTCAAGAGCTCAATAGCACAAGGACAGCTTCTACCCCACTGGCATCAGATTCCTGAATAATCAATGAATCAAAGACACTCACTTTTCGTGCCCTATTATTATAATTATTATTTTATTTATTTTTAATAGTAATATCGTAAGATGGTTATAATATGTATGTTTGAACTATGATATTCTCACAAAACATTGAATTTCATGACTTGTTCATGACAATAAATCCTGATTCTGATTCTGGAATGTGCAGATGACCATTGTAGATCATCTGGAGAACCTCACTGCTCAAAAAAGAATGTGCAATTGGCTCCCTCTATCAAAATCTTCTCTAGTTATCAATTTAACACCCTCTTAATATGCCAGTGAAGTCAAACCCAACTCCTTTCCACTCTAAGTTTTGGCCATGATCAATGTGAAGTCTGAACTATACTTCATATGATCCTGGGGGCATGTGACAGAAATGCCTTCAGTGCATTCAAATCAAACCCCCAGAGTTGATAGAGTCTGATTGCACTTTAACATGGGTCTGAGCAGTGAATTCACCCCAATTATAGGGATTTATAGCTTCTATACACCTGGATTTCTTTGACAGGTAGCTGATTGGTATCTTGCAAATGACATGTTGCCGAAGCAGGCTTTTGCCTACAGGTGTGAAAGAGAGTGAATTGGTGTCAACATACCTCCCTAGTCCAGTACCTCTCATTTACATCAAGGACACTTCATACGCCCTCCATCACTTCAACAACTTCCAGTTTGCTGAAATGTATCACATCATTCTTACCATAGATAACAAATCACTGTACACTTCCATCCTCCTTACTGAATACCGCAAAGGCCTTGGTTTCTTTCTCGACAATCGACCCAACCAGTCCTCCTCCACCATCACCCTCCTCTGGCCGGCAGAACTTGTCCTCACCCTCAATCACCTCACCTTTGCCTCATTCTATTTTCTCCATGGTCAAAGGAGCAGCCATGGGTACCCCGATAGGCCCCACCTATGCCTGCCTTTTTATTGGTTACATGGAGCAATCCATGCTACAAGTCTACACAAACAAGGCTCCTCAACTCTTCCACTACATTGATGACTACTTTGGTGCTGCCTCATGCACCCATGATGAGCCCATCAACTTTATCCACGTTGCTGCTACCTTGACCTCAAATTTACTTGGTTCATCTCGAGCAACACTCTCCCTTTTCTTGATCTCTCTGCCTCCATCATGGGAGCCAAATTCTTGACAGTCATCTTCTACAAACCTACCAACTCCATTAGCTTCTTCGACTACACCTCTTCACACTCTATTCCCTGTAAGGATTCCATTCCCTTTCAATTCCTCCATCTCCATGGCATCTGCTCTCAGGATGAGGTCTTCCATACCAGACCACCTTCTTTTTTGAACAATGTGGCATTCCCTTTACCAGCATCAACTCAGCACTCACCTTCATATCCTCCATTACCCACACAACTGCCCAGGCCCTTCCACAACATGCGCAACAAGGACAGGATTCCTCCTGTCCTCCCCTACCATCCCAACAGTCTCCATGTCCAATATATCTTCCTCTGCCATTTCTGCCACCTACTGCATGATCCCACCACAAGACACATATTCCCTTTAACTCCCCTCTCCACCTTTAACAGGGAGCACTTCCTCCATGAAACTCTTGTCCACTTTTCCCTCCCCAACAATAGTCCCCTTTGGACCTACCCCTGTGACCGCAGGAGATGCTCCACTTGCACCTACACCTCCTCAACACCATTTGAAGCCCCAAACATTCCTTCCAAGTGAAGTAACATTTCCCTTGTGAATATGTAGGGGTCATCTACTGCATCCAATTCTCCCGTAGTGATCTCTTCTGCATTGGAGAGACTGAGTGCAGTCTGGTAGGTTAATTTGTTGAGCACCTCAGCTCTCTCCAGCAAAGTAGTGTGGATCTCCCAATGGCCACCCATTTCAATTCCCCATCCTATTGCTGACTTGTCAGACCGAGACAACTTGAAAATTGGAGGAACAACACCTCACCTTCTGTCTGGGCACCTTCAAACTAGATAGTATTAACATCAGCTTCCCGGTTTCCATTAATCCTCCCCCCTTCTTCTTCCCCCCCCTCTTTCTCTATTTCCCTCTCTGTCTCTCTTTTTTTCCCCTTTCCCCTCTTTCTCTTTTCACAGAGCCAAAATCAATTCTTACCTCTCTGCTTATCATATCCAATTAAAACCTTTTGGATGTTGGACTGGACTCCACCCCTGCCATTCTTTAATATTTATTCAGAGACCTTCCTTTTTTTTTGCTTATACCTTGAAGAAATGCTCAGGCCTCTAAAGTCAGTAATATATCTTCACTTCCTATGGATGCTGTGAGAATGGTTGAGTTCCACCATAATTTCTGTGTGGTTTTAATATTTTTGCCTAGAAACCCAAGTGCAGAGCGCTTTTGAGCAATTGGTATTTTCCAGAAGGAAGTGTAACAATTACCATATTTGAGTTACTGATACCAATCATATATAAAAGGGCAATATTCTCTGTGCAATTCTTACATTTGTGCACTGTGGATGAATGCAAATGTTAAGTTCTAAGGCATCAATATTTCCACTAAACAGTCTTAGTCCAACTGCATTGACATGACAGTCAGGACAGTGCACTAACTCCTCTCATACCTCCAAAGGTTGAGGAAATTTGACACGTCACCTGCATCCCCCAACAACATTTACAGATACACCTGTCAGAATGTATCACTGCTCAGCCCAAGATCACAAGAAACTGCAGAGACTTGAAGGATTTAGAACATGGAACATTGAATAGTACAGCACAGTACAGGCCCTTCAGCCCTCGTTGTTGTGCTGACCCATATATTCCTTCCTAAATAAAAGTACTAAACTCTCCCTACCCCATAACCCTCTATATTCCTTTCATCCATGTGTCTGTCTAAGAATCTCTTAAATTCTCCTACTGTTTCAGCCTCCACCACCATCCCTGGCAAGGCATTCCAGGCACCCACAACTCTCTGTATGAAAACCTTATCTCCCTTAACTTTATACATATGTCCTCTAGTGTTTTCTGATCCTCCCCTGGGAAACAGGTGCTGGCTATCCACCCTATCTATGCCTCTCATAATCATGTAGTCCTCAATCAAGTCTCCTCTCATCATTCTACACTCCAAAGTAAAAAGTCCCAGTTCTGCTAACATTGCCTTATAAGACTTGTTTCCCAATCCAGGAAACATCCTGGTAAATCTCCTCTGCACCCTCTCCAGAGTTTACACATCCTTCCTATAATGAGGTGACCAGAACTGAACACAATACTCTAAGTGTGGTCTTACCAAAGATTTGTAGAGTTGCAACATGACCTCTCTTCTCCTGAATTCAATCCCCTTATTAATCAATCCCAGCATCCCATAGCCTTCATAATTATCCTATCAACCTGTGTGGCGACCTTGAGGGATGTATGGATTTGGACCCCAAGTTCCCCCTGTTCATCCACACTCTTAAATAACCGGCCATTAACCCTGTACTCACCCTTCTAGTTAGTCCTTCCAAAATGCATCACCTCACACTTATCCAGATTGAAATCCATCTGCCACTCTTCTGCCCAACTCTGCATCCTGTCTATATCATCTTGTTACCTTTGACAACCTTCAGCTCCATCTACAACTTCTCCAACCTTCATATCAGCTGGAAATATACTGACCCATCCATCTGCCTCTTCATCCAGGTCATTTATAAAAATCACAAAGAATGGGGGGGGGGGGGTGGGGTGGGGTCAGGGTCCCAGAACTCTACTGTGGCACTCTTACTAGTCACCAACTTCCAAGCAGAATATTTTTGCTTTCTTCTTAAAAGTTAATTTTTAACCACACAACCAAGGTTCCCCTGGTCCTGTGCCTCATCACTTTCTACCCTCATCAATTCCTTATATTACCTCCTCAAAAAACTAAATTAGACTCGTGAGACATGCCCTTCCCTTCACAAAGCCTTGCTGACTGTCCTTGAATAGACTGTACTTCCCCAAACGTTCACAGATCCTAAATTTAAGAATCTTCTCCATTAGTTTGCACACCATGGTCATAAGACTCACTGGGCTAAAATTCCCAGGATCCTCCTTGAGGGGACTACATTTGCCATTCTCCAATCCTCCAGCACCTCCCCTCCCCTTAAGATTTAAAATCATAGTTATTGACCCAGCTATCTCTTCTCTCATTTCCCACAGCAGCCTGGGGTATATTGCATCCAGCCCTGGTGACATCAATCTTAATGTTTTTAAGAAGATCCAACACTTCTGCTTTCTTAAACTCCACATTGTCCAGCACACAGGCCTGTTCAGTTTTGACCTCACCATGCTCAAGGTCCTTTTCCTTTGTGAATACTGATGCAAAGTATTCATTTAGGACCTCCCCAACCTCCTCTAACTCCAGACACATGTTGCCTCCCTTATCCTTCGGCAGCCTCACCTTCATTATCATCATCCTTCTGTTCTTCACAGAGCACCTAGGGGTTCTCTTTAATTCTACATGCCATGACCTTCTCATGCCCCCTTCGAGCTCTCCTAAGTATTTTTTAAATCTCCTTCCTGGTTTCCATATACTTCTCATAAGCCCTTCCTGTTTCCTGCTTCCTATATCTAACATATGCTTCCTTCTTCTTCTTGACTAGTTGTTTGACCTGTTTCGTCAGCCATGGATCCCTTTTCCTACATCTTTTCTTTGTCCCAGTGGGTCAAACTTAACTTGAACCCCGCACAAGTGGTCCCTAAACTTCCTCCACACTAATTCTGTACTTTCACCCTTAAACATCTGTTTCCAATTTACTCTCGCTAGTTCCTGCCTCATCCCTTTGTAATCAGTCATTCCCCAGTTAACCACTTTCCTAGTTTGACTGTTTGTATCCTTTTCCTTAGCCATGTTGAACCTAAGGGAGTTGTCGTCACTCTCACCAAAATACTCCCTCACCCAGAGGTCCGCCACCTATCCAGGTTCATTCCCCTGAACCAGATTCAGTATGGACTCTCTTCTCATCAGTCCACAGAGTGCATCAGGGATCCTTCTTGTACACACCTGACAAATTCAGCCCAATCTATCCTTGCAGTCAGTAGGTGTCAGTGAATATTAGGGAAGTTGAAATGACCCAAAACTACAACCCTGCATTTCCTGCACCCTTCCAAAATCTGCCTGATACTGGCCTGAAATGTCGACTAACTTTTTTCTCCCACTGACACTGCTTAACCCATTGAGTTCATTGAGTAGATTACTTTTTGAAACTTTAGAGTCATGTGAACAGAACTCAAAACTATCAAAGTAACCTCCCTCCTATCCATTGAATCCTGGTACACTTGTGTTCCTTGGAAAAGCAGCCAATATGTTAGAGGACCCATTCCATGCCAGCCACATTCTCTTCACCCTCCCCTCACTGTGAAGATGATGTATGAATATGAATTCACCACCATGTTCAAATACAGTTTATTTCCTTCTGCTATGAACCTCCAGAATGAGCGTCACATTAATAAAATAATGTTGAGCATGCTGGTAATCTTCTTCACTGAAATCAATGGCTCACCTCACTTGGGTCCCCTCTTATCCCACTAATTCCTGGTTATGTAATCCTCCTATCCCTTGTCTTGGTGATAACCAGAAGTTTCAAATAAAGGCTCTAGTTCTCAACTCCACCCTTTAGATTCCATCTCACTCTCCTAAGATTCTCTCACTGACACTCCCTAATCTTAACTGATCAGCAAACTCCAAGACCTGGGTTAGAACACCACACTATGTAATTGGATTATGGATTTCCTCACCTCTAGACCACAATTAGTGAAGATGGGTAAGAACATCTCTTCCACAATCTCCATCAGTACTGGGGCACCAATGGGCTGCATTCTTAGCCCCCTGCTCTACTCACTTTACACCTACAACTATGTAAACACTATCTACAAATTTGCAGGAAAAACCACTGTAATGGGTTGCATCAGGAAAGGTGATGAGTCAGCATACAGGAGGGGGATTGAAAACTTGGGTAAATGGTGCACCAACAACAAATGCACACAATGCCAGCAAAACCATGGAGCTGTTTGTTGACTTCAGGAAGGGAAAGCCCGTGGTATTGTGACAGATTATGTTATATTTTATATTGTAAATAAATATGTTTTCAAGGAGATATATTGTGGCAGTTTTTTTTAAAGTGTAGGTCACATTTCAAAACAGATTTATTTAAAATACTGGAGCTCTGCTCAAGCCAGACAGGCCGGCTCAGTGGGCCTTTGTAGAATCTTTGGCAAGTGCCTATAGAGTCTTCACTTATGGAGTGTTGTTTTGAAAAGCAACAGATGAAAGAAATCGAATTACTAGGTTCGGATCCTGTGGCTGTCTGAGTGCAGGTTGTGGTTACAAAAGGGTCATGTGGTTTTTCAAGCAGAGAGAGTCAAATAGGCTTTTCTCTGAGAAAGAGAGAGAGAGAGAGTGAGAGAGAGAGAGAGAGAGAGAAAGAAAGGGAGAATTCAGTTCTGCAGTTCTCCAGTTCAGCAGCAGCAGCTGGGACTGCAACAGGACAAGCTGGCAAGCTTGTGGAAAAACCCCATTATGAAGAAGGGTTGTGAATTCTTAGTTCAGCTTGGTCAAAGCCCTTGTGGTCCATACAAGAGGAGATGGCTAGCTGTATAATGTTTCACTTGAAATAAGGGAAACAGAAAAGGAACTCTGTGGTGACTTAAAAGAAAGAGGTTGTCATCTGGAAAACCCTGATTGGGCAAGTTCCTTCAGCAAGACACTGACATGGCTGATTAGAAGGGATCAGTTTGTGTCCAGCAAAAAATAAATCTCTCTCTGAAAACTGACAAGAACCTTCCTGATGTTTTTACCTTTCAAGCACCAAAGCCTGGTGAACTTCATAAATGTTGAATTCTGTGCCCAGTATAAGAATTGCCTGCCACCAGTGAACTTGGAGGAATGAGAAGTAAGACTGGATTGTAAATCAAAGAACTTTTCTAAACTTACACACACACACATTACATACATGTGCGCTTAGAATTAGAAGGGGGTTAATTAAGTTAATGGTAATAAGTTAGAGTTTGATCCTGTTTTCATGTTTAAAGATAATTGAAAGCAACTTTTGTTTAAGTAACCATTTGTCTTGGTGAATTTCTGTTGCTGCTGGGTTTTGGGGTCCTCTGGGCTCATAACAGTATACAGTCTAAAGATCATTGGGGAATCAGAGGGGAGACAGTGAGCACATTTATGTTCTTGGGAGTCATCTCCAAGGATCTTTCCTGGACCAAACACATTACAGGCATCGTGAAGAAAGCACTTCAACGCCTCTACTTCCTCAGGAGTTTGCAGAGGTTTGGTATGACACCAGAAACCCTGATAAATTTCTACAGAAGTGTGGTGACTGGATGCATCGCGGTCTAATGTGGGGACACCAATTCCCCTGAGTGTAATGCCCTGCAAAATGTAGTGGACACAGCCCAGACATCACAGGCAAAACCCTCCCCACTATCAAGAACTTCTACAGGAATGCTGTCGTCGGAGAGCAGCAGGAGTTATCAAGGATCCGCACTGCCCAGAACACACTCTGTTCTCACTGTTGCCATCAGGAAAGAGGTATAGGTGCAACAAGACTCGTACCACCAGGTTTAGGAACAGCTGCTACCCCTCCACCTTCAGGCTCCTCAACAACAAACTCAGTCAGGGAATCATTTAAGGACTCTTACTTGTGCACTTTATTGATTTTTTTATTCTCTCTCAATTGCAGAGTCAGTTTGTTTACATTTGTTACCTGTTTTCAGTTCTTTGTTTATATGATGTATACAGGTTTCTTTTGCACTACCATTAAGTGGTAATTCTGCCTCACCCACAGATAAAATAATCTTAGGGTGTGTAAGGTAAAACATCATGAGATGGGAATGTGTAAGGAGTTACCCTGTACAGGGCTGTAACAAGATGTGAATGCATCCTTGTACTTACAAGATAAGAGAGACATTGATGGATTGAGAGGCAGGAAGCTAGCAGGGAAAGGATAGCAACAGTTTTAGTCATTGGACAAGTAATGATATGATGATGTTCTAAGCACGTATCCAAGGGTATAAAAAATCACCATTTTGCTGATAACGGCAGAATGCATTCTCCGACTAACATGGTTAGTTGCAAGTGTTACAATCCGGTAATAAAGAACAAAGAACCCTGATTTCGACTCAGTCTGGTGTTTGTCTCACTCATTCATGAACAAAGCAGACCTAACAATTTGGTGACCCCGACGTGATGGGTGAGTGAACACTGGACGACGGTTTCTGTTTTTTCTGACAATCATCTCAGCCGGCTGATAAAAAGGTCCAGAGAAGCCTGTTTTAACAAAATTCTCTTTTTTTTTAAAAATCTTTATGATTGTCAGTAAGAACTGGAGATCGGACAAATTAGACGACCACAATTGAAGGTCGCATGCCAGGATTGTAACACGTAAGTGATTACAGACAAGATAAATGTCCTTAAGGTGTTTGAATGACATTTATTAAGTGCTTCGCAAGAAACTACTAGAGTTTAAAAGTCTTTATTGTGTCGTTGCAAAGTCCAATAGAGTGAGAAGGTGGTCTATAAACAATTGAGGACCTGAGTTTTCTGCCCTAAACTGGTTATTAAGAGGAGAAATCTCCCACGTGAAGGTTGGGCTTTGAAAGAAAACAAAGGTTCAGGCTTATTGGCCTCAATTGTATCTGAGAGACTGACTTATAAATGTCCGGTAGGTATGATAATGTCTGTACACCTGAGAAGTTAAGAATTTATTTCCCCAATTCGCCGTGGTGGAATACCACAGCAGACACTAGAGACCTTGAGACAACAAAAAAAGTACTCAGGGACGCCTGCCTGGTGAACAAGAACGACGACAGAAGGATGCGACAGCTGTGTCCGGATCAGGTAGGAGATATTAATGAAAAAGTTGACAAACTCCTAAGAGACACCCAGTTTATTCGAAATACTTTTGATAAGTTAAATGAGGGTATTCCCAACATCACCAAGGAGATAAAGTTACGTAAATTCATAGATTGGTACAGGGAAACAGGACAAAAGTATAGCCCAAATATTTGGTTTTCTAGTTGTAATTTAACTTTCAGACCCCTTTGGGAAAACAGAGAGTGGAAAACGAGCAATCAGAGTATACAGGACAGTCTGAAGTCAATTGGAGGACAAGACTTAGAGACTGTTCCTTTAAAAGATATTAGTCATCCAGCTTGCAAGGAGACATTTTTAAAAGCAATTTTCGTTGACATAGATCCCCTAAACGGACAAAAACCTAAATTAAAACAGGCATTAGAAAGCGGTCCCGCAGCTATGGCTGTACAGTTGCCTGCTAAGACTTTTGACCAAGTTATTAAGGAAATTAATCAGGAATTAGAGGAGCGAAATACCAGTAATGCGGCATTGGAAAAACAAAAAATGCTCCGAAAATGTGTAGACCGCTGGAGGAAGAGGGGTTGGTTACCCGGGGGCACTGAGATGTTCCTGACAGGTGAGAAAAAAAAAATTTTAAAACGTAGAGGCTTAGATAAGCTGGAAGAAACAAAACACAGAAGGGAAAGGAAAAGTGCCTGTTTCCAGTTTCCAGCCACGAAGTGTCCGGGTTTGCTCTCTCCCTCCCTCCTTTCACCCTCCCCTCTCTCTCTTCTCTCCCCCTCTCTCTCTTCTCCCCCCCCCTCCTCTCTCACCCACTCCCCCTCCCAATCCCAATCTGTGGCAGTGCTGCCCTGAAATCCCCAGGTTGGGCAGGGCAGAGAAATACAATTTGGTTTTAATTTTGTGCCCACAATTCCAGCTCCGCATCAAATGGGATCCTGTTTTATCCTCTCTCCCTCCCTCTTTCCCGCACCCCCACCATTGCGGGATCAGGGCAGACATTGTGGGCTGACGTGTAGCTCACTCGAGGTGGGAGGGAAGGAAGGAGTGATAGTTCCCAGTGGTGGGAGACCCAATCTGATCCAGACCAGTGATCACAGGATGAGAACCTTTTAAAACCTTTGAAACGAAAGTGTTAATCTGAAGACTTTTCTCCCAGTGGGGCCAGTGCAAGGCATTTTCTCTCTCTATCTCTTGTGCTCTGTGTACCTGCCTCTCTATCTCTTTCTCTCGCTATGCTCTCTCTCTCTCTCTCTCTCTCTCTCTCTCTCTCTCTCATAGTCTCTGGATGTATGTGATGTCATGTATGTACTCTGACAATAAATCATTTATAAGTGAGTCTTATACAATTAAACAAAACGGGACACAGAAAACAAAATCTTTAATCGCGAGTCAGCAAAAAAGAGGGTGAGAGACAAGGAGATGCAGTACCGCGATGTCCTAGCTATATTCGAAGAATTTGGTCTCCCTGATAACCCACCTATTATGGCCCCTGTAGAAATAGCTTGTAGACCCCCGCCCTATGCATATGTGGAGTCACAAGGTGCCCCTGGCACCCCAGATGGGATACTGGAGTCACGTCCCTTATATCCAGATATTGAGACACTGGGGTGTGACAAGAACCTCGGGAATAGGGACACATCAGACGAGGTACAGGCCCCTTTAATAAAAATAGAAGGGGGAGTAATAGATGTGGAGACCCCTCTGGAGTCCAAGAAAATAGAAAAGGAGTTAGAGATACAGAAATGGAACATGAAAAAGGTTCAGGATAACATTAAAAACTTAAACAGAGATATTAATGTGCTGGGGCAGATCAGTGAGGATCAAAAAGAATTAATGGTAGGTGTATTGAAGGAAGTGGAAAAGATAACTACAACACTGTCAGGAGAAATTAAAGCTGAAGGAATGGTAATAGGAGTAAAGGACGAAAAGTGTAGTACAGATGAGGAAACGAGATACGATCCACCATGGGAGGAAAGTAAAAGGAAAAGACTCGGGAGGGAGAAAAATAGACATGCCTACCTGGACATAGTTAGGACAAAAGAGAAAGATGTGAAACAACTAAACTATGGCCGAAAAGATTATCTTAGAGATGAACGTGACCAATATACCTTTGACCCTGAGACATTGGAAGCTGATAGGGACAGTGACAGTGACGAAGAAGAGTCAGAACAAGGTGGGATAAATAAATGCATGCCAAGAGTAAAGAAGGAGCAGAAATCCCCAAAATTGAGATATCAATGCCCATTACTGATCACGGGACGGGGAACTCAAAAATATGTACCCTGGTCACGAATGGACTTAGAGAGTTTAATGAAAAAACTACCTCCGTTGAGTAATGGGGCTAGTCCATGGATTTCTTGTTTTGAGCGAGAAACCTGCCAAGAACAATTAGCACTCGCAGATGTCAGAACTATCATGATAAGATTAAAGGCAGAAGGGGCCCTGAAGCAAATAGAGAGAATTGTAAGAAGCAGTAAATTGGGGGATGAAATAGAATTTAACCCACTTCGGAATAAATTTTGGGAAGCACTTAGAGAAACATTTCCTACACCCTATAGTTTGGATGCCTTGGTAACCCTTCAACTAAAGGAAGGAGAGACTGCACACGAGTATTTCACTCGAGCATGGGACTTATGGGAAACAGGGACTGGAGAAAGACCCGACCACAGCCCCTTAGGAAGGGCTCACTTTCGTAATGGGATAATAAACGGACTACCTGCTACGGTTCAAGCAAAATTAAGGGACATTGTGGGAGTAGAGACAATGTCAGAGGATTTGTGGAAAAGACACCTGACACATGCAATCAAACAACATCGTCAATCAGAGCATGCTAAGTCAGAAAGTGCGTCCCAGAAGGAGGTGGACAAAACAACCGATAAATTGGTGAGAGCCATAGAACATATAGGGGTTAAATTAGCGGCCCAACAGATAGTCCCACAGGTCATGGGGCCAGTGATAAATCCGGGACCCCAAGTAAGAAATGGTTGGGAAAGACAGCTAGGTACAATGTATAGAGGGGAACATGCAGTATGCTGGTACTGCCAAAATCCTGGACACTACCAGCGGAACTGTCCGGAGGCTGGGAGAGCAAGGGGAAAAAGATTACCCTCTATTAGAGGCTATCGGGGAAGAGGAGGAAACTTAAGAGGACAAGCAAGGGGTAGGGGTGGACACATTGATGGGCCCCAGAGAATCGGGGGGTGGCAGAGTGATCAACAAGTCCAGGCACCTCAGTGTAATGACTATATTGAGGAAGGTGCTGAATTTGATTATTGAAGGTGCCCTGGAGAATCAAAAATCACGCCTCCCTGGGAGCCACCAAAAATTTGGGGGACGGTAAATGGAGAAAAAATTGAATTTAAGGTTGACACAGGGGCAGCAGTTACGACAGTGATTAAAAAACCCCCAGGGAGCACATTTTCGGGCAAAACATTATCTACAATAGGATTCTCCGGGATAAGGGAAACACAGCCCTATACAGATAACATCGACATGACATTTGGACGACAAAGGGTTAAAACGCCTGTCCTGGTTGTGCCAAGTTGCCCCATTAATTTATTAGCAAGGGACATTCTTACCAAACTAGGAATAACCATACAATGTTCTGAGAAGGGCCTTCGGTTAACATACCCAGGGGATACAATAAGAAGGGGAGGACAGTTTATAGTAATGACCCCATCTAACGCTTCAGAAGACTCTGTGGAGGTTAGTATTTTCTGGAGTCGGCTACTGTATGATGAACCAGGCCCAGGGCTGGTTAAACAGTTTTTTGAGTGGAGGGCCAGTATTCCTCGGTATGGGGATTACCATTCTCCACTAGATCCTATGCATGTTACATTAAACTACACCATCCACCCGGACCAGGAATATGAGGAGAGGTGGGACTCTCTAAAAGAAGGGAAGACAGAAACGATACATTGTCCATTTATCTTTGTAGGTAAGGAGGGAATAGCTGCTATGGTTGTCATGACAGAAGAACAAATGGAGTGGTTCTGCTTAGGAGTAGAAAGTGTGCCTCATGTGACCTTGGGTATTGCCAAAGATCATCACGCTCGACAGCTGGGTCCGATGGTAAAGGAAGCGATAGGGTGTGAATACTGGCAGACAGAAATCTCGGGATATTCCACCTCGGAGGGAGGAAAATTTGTCAGACTGAATATTGAAGCATGGGACCAGGTAGTGAATGAGAAAGTAGAAAGAGACCGAGCCATAGAAGGAGAAAATATTGATCACAGAGACTCAGACAAATATCTTTCTAATCTGAGTCCACATATATAGACAACGGGGCCCTATGATGTGGGAGTAATAAAAGGAGAGGTATTTCTAGAATTGGCCAACCCCGGGCAGAAACCAATATGGAGAAAACAACACCGCTTGTCGCCCAGTCAGGAGGAGGGTATTAAAGGAACGATAGAAGGGTTAATGGAGTCAGGGGTTTTAAGGGCGGCACCTGACAGTATGTGGAACACGCCCATCATGCCTGTTCCCAAACCGGGTAGAAAAGACTGGAGGATGGTACACGACCTCCGGGAGATTAACTTGGCTACCAAGACCATCGGGAGACCAGTCCCAGACCCATATGTAGCACTTAGGGCTCTGAGTCCGGAGCACGAATACTATACTGTCATTGATCTGGCAAACGCATTCTTCTGCTTGAATTAGCTGAGGAATGCCAAGACTGGTTCACTTTCACTTACCAAGCACATCGGTACACATACACTAGATTACCTCAGGGTTATAAGGACAGTCCAGGACTGTTCAATCAGGCCCTTAGCGAAATCCTAATGAAATTAAAGCTCCCGGAAGATGTTACACTGATTCAGTATGTAGACGACCTACTATTAGCAGGGAAAACGCCACATGAGTGCCTGACAGGGACAGCAGTTTTACTCAAGGGGTTAGGCGAGGCTAGATTTAAAGTAAAAAGGTCGAAATGTCAGATCGGAAGGAGGGTGGTAACTTTCCTAGGAAGACTCGTGGGTAAAAACGGTACGGCCATGTCTGAGGCACATAGAGAAAAGATACTAGGGTATCGAAAACCTACTACAGTACAGGTCATGCTTCCCCGGGCTCTGAGCCTAATTAAGGTGGCGGGCCATTCCCCAGATAACACAAAGGAAGGGAAGGGAAACACGGCGGCTGACAGGGCAGCCAAACAGGTTACTGGTTATCATGAACATATACAGGGGATGATTTTGAGGTCCCATAACAAAAAAAATGATTCTGAAACTAAGGAGACTTGTAGCAGATTGAATGACTACACAGATGAGAAGGGAGAGGGACCCCCACCGAATATTGAGCACCTAATAGAAATACAGGAAAAAGCTAGCCCAAGTGAGAAAGAGGAATGGATGAAACGCGGTGCCACTCGACAGGAGATCAGCTATGAAAATCAGACAGTACATGTTTGGCGCTCCCCTATAGGTACGATAGTTGCCCCTCATCAATTACTCCCACTATTATTTGAAGAAGCTCATGGGCCGACTCACATTAGCGCCACCAAAACTTATAATACGCTTAAACAACATTGGTGGAATCCCCACTTACGCGAGCACATTGACAACTTTAGAGCTGAATGTACTATCTGCAACGGGCATAACCAAAGGATCACCTTACCCCACCCGCTTTTACGATTTCCAGTACCGACAGCCCCGTGGAAAGAGATCTATATTGACTATACAGATATGGGTACTGACCTTAGGACAAAGGAGGGTTACCGATATCTTTTAGTGGCAGTAGATAGGTTCTCACGATGGGTGGAGGCTATTCCAACAAAGAAAGAAGATGCGGATAGTGTAATAGGCTGGCTAACGCGAGAGTTAATACCCCGCTATGGAGTCCCCAGCAGGATATGCTCTGATAATGGGTCTCATTTTAAGAATGAGCTGATCCGACAGGTTGAAGAATACCTAGGGATCAAACACCGTTTTGGTAGTGTCTATAGGCCTGAGAGCCAGGGGTTAGTAGAAAGGGCAAACAGAACGATAAAATCTAAATTAGGGAAAGTTTTAGGGGGGACCAGGTTGAATTGGGTTGAGGCATTGCCATTAGTACTGATGTCTATGCGACAAGAGAAGGCCAAAGATACCTTCCTGTCACCGCATGAGATTCTAACGGGTCGACCCATGCCCGGTCCAAAGACTGATCCAGCATGGGTTAAGTTGTGGGAAGAAAGGGAAGTGGAACTAGATCATTATATGCAGATGCTGGGTAATATGATTGCTTTAGTTTCACAACAGGTGGCGAATGCTAGTAAGGAGAACCCGGACACCGAAGGAGTTCCAGTAAAGGAGGGAGACCTGGTGTATATCCGTAAACCAGGTAAAGTACATTGGACTGAATTTAGGTGGTCTGGACCATACACTGTTACCGCCGTAACAGATAGGTCGGTAAGAATTGACAAACCAGGGGATCATAATTGGCATCATTTTGCCTACTGTTCCAAGGCAAAACAGCACGTAGCCAGCCTTGATAGAATTGATGAGACTCATGCAGACGATACCGGGGGCCCTATGGGCAGTACTACTAATGGGATGCCAGATAAGTCAGCAGAATAGCTCGGATTCCTGCGGGGCCAAAGTTATTCTAAAGGTAGACATAGACAGGGATAACACCTTCCAGTTCGATCTATGCAGTATAATAGCGTGTGGTTAGAATGAGGCGTCCTGGAGAGGATATGATGTTTACATGTGTGCCTTTCAAATAGGATATCCTAAATGGGGTCTACATGTCTGTCCGTCTTGGGGTGAGGTTTGGTGGTGGACAGGACCCGACACTAGATGGATAAGAAAACCCCTTAACAAAGGGTCCAGCAAACCTTATTCCCTGATACGTGGTGCTGTGACCTATTAAAGGCGGGGCTGCGCAACCCGTGGAATATGAAGGGATGGAGCTCTAAGACATGCGAGGGGGGCACAGGGAGAGAACATGGTGTCGGAGACCTCTTCTATCTAATGATTGGAGTGTCTATTAATGGAAAAGATCCTTGGGGAGTGGTGAGGTTCGACTTACTAACATACACAAAGGACATAATTAAACCCACTTCGAAAGAGGGGGAAGTGAGAAAATTCGACAGTACGAAGATGTCCAGGGGAGAGAAGATAGCAATTGAGACAGGTATTGATGAGTCAAACTCCTGGATAGATCAGATGGGTAAATATGCGGACCAAGCAGGCTATGGGAACTGCTGGGTCTGTGCCCGAGGAAGGCCATTATTACAGATGAGCAGATCAATTTTTGAGGAGACAGATGCTATGGACTGCGCCTTGAACCTAATGTCAGAATCCAACCCACTGAATAGGTGTCTGATATGGGAACAGACGTTTCCCATAGCTCCGGCTAATGTAGCTCCCCCTGTCTTTAGATCCACAGGCATAACTAATGTTACTTGTTTTGCCAACAACAACACAGCAGCGCACGTTTTCCATGTGGGTTGGCTGCCCAGCGACTCGTGCAGGACTCATGTTGATCTCTCACATAGCAGTAGTGCAACCCGCTTGACCCAGGCTAGGGCGGATATTTGGTGGTTTTGTGGAGGAAGAGTGCTGTACAACTGGCTCCCCGCTAACTGGGATGGTCGGTGTGCTCTAGTAACCCTTAATGCGCCAGTGCTGATTGTCAAAAGGCAGGAGGGAGACGAGGATTCCCTAGAATTGCGCCACACAGAGAGTTGGCTGTGGAGAAAAAGGAGGAGTGTTGGACTCTTGGGGCCGGGAGGAAGGAACCCTGATGGGGTATGGATTGATGCCATTGGCCAAGCCCGGAATATTCCGGACGAATTTAAATTAGCCGATGAGATTGCAGCTGGGTTTGAAAGCTTTCCTGTTTTTAGTGCAATTTTTCCCATCACTGTAAATAAGAATGTTAATAGGATCAACCTTATTCACTATAATGTCCAGCGCCTTGCAAATTTGACCAGGGACGTTGTTGAGGCAATACATCAACAACTGTCAGAAACTTCCCTTATGACACTTCAGAATAGGATAGCGATTGATATGGTCCTGGCAGAGAAAGGTGGAGTGTGTGCTATGTTTGGAGATCTATGCTGCACTTCTATCTCTAATAACACAGGGCCAGATGGATCACTCACTAAGGGGTTAACGAAACTTAGGGCATTGGCGAAAGAATTAAAAGCCCAGTCTGGAGTCTCCAATCCTGTTTTATCCTGGTTACAGGGAGTGTTTGGGAGATGGAGCACATTGTTAGGACAACTTTTGCTGGGTTTGTTCATTTCTGTATCAATTTTTATCACTTGTGGCTGTTGTTGTATTCCATGCATTCGAACGCTGGTCACGGGACCATAGAGAGAGCCTTTGCTGACCGTGATGAACTGCCTCCGAAATATCAAGCTGTGCAGGCTGTGGAGCAAGACTATCTCACATTACAGGAGGCGGAGAAAGTTGCTGAGATCGATCTGGAGTCTGAAGGGGAATGTGATGGGAAGGAGGGATTGTGAATTAGATTGTTACACATATAATTTTAACCTTGCTTGTAACCTAAATATTATAACCTTGATTGTAGAACAAATATTATAACATTGATTGTAACACAAACATTATTAATCAGATTGTAGAACAAGTATTATGAATTAGATTGTAGACCATATGTTAACTTGGGAATTTACTAATGTACGGGGGGTTAGCTAGTTTTTTGCTTGGGGGAAAATGGGATGAAACTTGTAAATGGGCAATGGGATCGGGGTGACGGATGGGGGGTGTACGCAAAGGAGGGTTGGGGGAGCCCTCGCCCACCAGCCGAACTACCCTGTGAACAGAACCCGTATAGAGCTTGGCAATAATAGGCGAACTAATGTAACGCGGTGGTAGCATAGTCAGGGCGAGATTGTCCTCTAAAGAGGACAAAGGAGGGATTGTAAGGTAAAACATCATGAGATGGGAATGTGTAAGGAGTTACCCTGTACAGGGCTGTAACAAGATGTGAATGCATCCTTGTACTTACAAGATAAGAGAGACATTGATGGATTGAGAGGCAGGAAGCTAGCAGGGAAAGGATAGCAACAGTTTTAGTCATTGGACAAGTAATGATATGATGATGTTCTAAGCACGTATCCAAGGGTATAAAAAATCACCATTTTGCTGATAACGGCAGAATGCATTCTCCGACTAACATGGTTAGTTGCAAGTGTTACAATCCGGTAATAAAGAACAAAGAACCCTGATTTCGACTCAGTCTGGTGTTTGTCTCACTCATTCATGAACAAAGCAGACCTAACAGGTGGCATGTGATGTCATGTATGTACTCTGACAATAAATCTGAAATTTGTAATCTATTTTCATGATTCCAAATCCTGTTCTATTCTCTTCCTCAACCTTTGGGTTATATCCAAGAACCACTCCCAACTCCGACCATCCCAACTCTAGGCACAGTTTAGTTCAAATTGATGCCTAGCTCTGCCACTTTGTCCCATTTCAATCATCAAACCATTTGGCTGCAGTGGAATTGTAAACATTGCATTTAGATACTGCCTTTCATAGGCATAATGAGGTCTAAAGGTGCTTTATGCATGGTGAAGAATATGCTTGCTCAGTAGTGATGGAGATGTATGTTGCAAATAATAACACAAAGTGAATAACCCTGGCTGCACAAATACTATTAACAGAAGAGGAGCCATGTGACTGCATTAAATAGCCACTCTTACATAGGCCTATGGTTTATGATTGAATTGCGCCACCATGACTGAAACCATAGCAAATTAATACTGTAACACTTGATGAAGCATCTTGATTAGAGTGATGGCTGAGCAGTTGCCATGATGCCATGACTACTTCTGGTCATGTTAAAAATGAAAACAGTCAGTGCTTTATTTCTCTCAGGTGCTTCTTTTGAAAGGCCTTACTGATACTATGAAAAGTATTATTTGCAATAAATAGCTCCAGATGAAACAGGACCATGTTATGCATAATATATAACTTTTCTTGAAGTAGCTGATCTCTTGAGAAGCTGTAAAAATCTAATTTATGTGATGTGATGATTGAGGTCCCAGTACCTTGATTTGACCAGAGTATAAATAATGATTTAAGTTACATTTATCCCCACTTGCATCACTTAATCTGAAAGATTGATGGAGTAGTGGCCGGACGGTGAACTCCAGCCCTCTCCAGAAAAGTCGGGAAAAACAAGAGAAAACACAAAGGCACAGAAATAAAAGTTACAGAAAAGTGAGTATAAAGGTGGAAAGAAGATGGCGACAAAAAAAGAAAAATCGAAAGCAACGGCAAGAAGAGAGGAAGAGAAGACAAAGGAGGAAAAAGGTGAAGGCCTTACCTGTCCGAAGAGGCCCGCTGCGGAGAGAGAAACCCGCTCCCTCAGGTCGGTAAATAATGGACTACAAAAATGGCTCGCTGAGCCGAGTAAAAGTGCGCAACCGCGCATGAAAAAAAACACACCGACGGGAGGGGGGACCAGCTGGGGAGTCGATCTCCACAGCCGGCAACGACAGCTGCAGAACACCTGCAGCAAGAAGAGACCACAGAAGACAATAGAAACAAGAAAGAAGAGGAGGAAAGGGCAACAAAGAAACAACAGATGGTCAACCCAGAGGAAGAAGAAGAGGAAGAGTATGGTGAAATAGAAGAAGAAAAGATAGGCAAGGTAAAGGATATACTTGCTCTTATTAAAGGATACATGGAGTCATTTAAAGAATGGCAAACACAGGAATTTAAGGATTTAAGAAAAAGAATAAACAACACAGAAGAGAAAATAAATAAAATGGAGATGACCTTAACAGAAATGGGAAAGAAAATGGACAAGATGGAAGAGCGGGCAGTAGCAGCAGAAATGGAGGTAGAAGACTTAAAAAAGAAATTGGAGAAATCTAATAAAAAAACTAAAGAGACACAAGAACTACTAGCTCAAAAAATAGATACAATGGAAAACCATAACAGAAGAAATAACATAAAGATAGTGGGCCTTAAGGAAGATGAAGAAGGCAAGAATATGAGGGAGTTTATAAAAGAGTGGATCCCTAAGACCCTAGGATGTCCAGAACTACAGCATGAAATGGAAATAGAAAGGGCACATAGAGTATTGGCCTCTAAACCACAACCACAACAAAAACCAAGATCTATTGTAGTAAAATTCCTAAGATATACTACAAGAGAAAAGGTACTGGAGAAGACAATGGAAAAAGTAAGAGAGGGCAACAAACCACTGGAGTATAAAGGGCAAAAAATCTTCATTTATCCAGATATAAGTTTTGAACTCCTAAAGAAGAGAAAAGAGTTCAATACAGCAAAGGCGATTTTATGGAAGAAGGGGTATAAATTTATACTAAAGCATCCAGCGGTATTGAAAATATTTATTCCAGGACAACAAAACAGACTATTCTCGGATCCAGAAGAAGCACGAAAATTTGCAGAACAATTACAAAAATAGACTGAGGGAGGAAGACGGGTAATGAGAGTTAAAATGATCACGATTGATATGTATGTGGGTAAAGACAAAAATAGACTGAGGGATGAAGACGGGTAATGAGAGTAAAAATGATCACGATTGATATGTATGCGGGTAAAGAGGTATAAGAGTGAATAGAGACAATGAGCATACATGAATGTATCTGTACTTAGAGGAAAATATAGATAGTATAGACAAGAATTAATAAGGGAAGGTAATGGAATAGAGAGAATAAGGAGGGAATTAAAAGAGTGACCTTTGTGACATATGAAAAGTGAAATCTTTTCTGGGGGAGGCGGGGTGGGGGGAAATAGCGGTCACTGCAAAATCAGTTGACGCTTGCGAGTGGATTCGCAAATCCAAATGGAGAGGGGAGATGTGGTTGTCCGACAAGGGATAAAGGACAACTCAGGAGGTGAAGGGGAGATTGGGGATAAATAAGATAGAAATAGGAGAATAAGGAAAATGTTAGATGTTGTAGGAATGTTGTCTTATAAAGAGTTGAAAATAAGAAAACAGAAATGGAAAAGGAGGAAAGGTAATGATGGAAAAACGGAAAGAGAAGATAAACAAAATATAAAAGGGCTACGCTGAACTATATGTCTTTAAATATTAATGGAATACATAACCAAATTAAAAGGAAGAAACTACCAAATTTAAATGAATAAATGTATTCCATTAGAAAAAATAACATATTGGTTAAGAAATAATATTGAAATATTCGAACAAGTATAGGAGCCTTACATTAAATACAATAGCGAAAACCTACCGGGGACAAACATTACCTAAGTTGATGGAAGGAGAAGGAAAGAAAAGAATGGACTCAGTAGAATTTCTGGTGTAATTTTGTTGAATGACAACATTGTCTGACTGGCTTAATGCAACCTAGATTGTATACCTAAAATGGATGAGAGGGGGGGGTGGGGGGGTGGCTTGGGAGGAAAGGGGGGGGGGAGAAAAAGTCACTGTATATGTGTGAAAAAGAAATAGTGTATATCATGGCTAATGTGATTTATGGTGTGAAAAATAAAAAAATTTAAAAAAAACTTAATCTGAAAGATTGTTCCATGTATACACCGCTCTCTCTGCGAGGAAAGTACCCCCCACATTTCTTTTAAATCTTTCCCTTCTCACCTTAAATATATGTCCTCTAATTTTATTTTCCTCTAACCTGGGAAAAGAGGTATGGCTATCTACTTCAGTACACAAAAGTGCTGGAGAAACTCATTTACCTTATTTCATCCCTCATCATTTTTTATACCTCTATAAAGTAATCATCTCAACCTTCTACTTAGAACATAGAACATAGAACATTACTCACGGTACAAACCCTTCAGCCCTCGATATTGTACCAACTTAAATAAATAATGATGGAATCTTAAATTGCTGCTTAATGCTTGTGGGGCTAGGATAGATGCGGTGCTCTTTGAAGCTTTGCAAGCAGATGGATTCTGTTTGAAAACATGACCAATGGTTAATGACTTTGTTCTGAAGCTTCTACTTTTGTTGGATAAAAAAAAATAGCAAGGTATATAAATCTATGTTTTACTGTCTCAGTAAATACTCACATTTGTTCAATTTGCACTGTATGAGAATTTAACTTGCTTGCTTGTCAAACCAGATGGTTAAAACAAATATGTTAAATTATACTCAGAAACTTTAGTAAAATCAGTGAATGCCATTAAAAACTTTGTTGCTGTAAAGCCTTTTTTGGATAGAAATTTAAGACCAATAAATTAGAGACAGTAGAACATTAATAAAAATAAGATTTTCAAGGGCATTATTTTGGAAATTATCCCAGTGGTATCTGTCTAGATATACACATAAACTACTCTTTAAAATATGACTGACTGCCATCAGTAGGAACATATGCTTACGCTATAAAGTGGAGGTTTTGGCAAAGAGATCAAGCTGACTGTTTTTCTTTGTAACCTGAAACATAGTTGAGGGTGTGATGACTACCTCATCAATTAGTGGAAATGTGTAGGTGGAGAGGGAAGGGGTGGAATTTAATGAATTATCATTTCAAATACCAGAAATGGATAATGTGAAACTTGTACAAGTATGACTTCCATCAGTTCTGGAGAACAGCAGCAAGACATAAGAAAAGCATTTCGATTGTAGATTTGCATAAAGTAGGACAGAGATCAAAGTGAAAATGCACAAGAATTGTGATTAGTCAAGATTTGGTTTCGCTGTCGCAGCAAGTAAAGGCTGTGGGAGGAAGTAAAACTCATCCAGAGTTTTGATGTGTGAGGAAAAAACAGATGAAAGTGAGATTTTGCCCAAGAACTCTTAATAAACGGGTATGACTCTAAGAAGAAGGATGAGCCTGTAACTTGGAGGAAATGAGAAGCGATCGGAAGATTGTTGATTAGAAGGAATTTGATAAAATGAACAGTCATGTAATAGTAGAAATTGAAGTTTAGAATACATTGTTAAACAGAGAGCAATTTATTTCTCAAGGCAGATAGCAAATAAATATTCTGATGCTTAAATTGGATAGGTGAAGTTAACAGTTATTGGATGGACAGTGAAAATTTACGTTTAAAAATCAAGCTCTTGGGAGGCAGTTTCATGAATGTGTAATTTTGTGAGTTTCAATTTAATCAAAGTAAGAAAATTACAAGTTACAGAAGGGACCTAGAAATGGTTCAGAGCTATTTTTTTTGGTCATTAGACAAATATTTCTGGTTACTCTGAGTCTGTTTATATAAAGAGAACATTTCAGTTGCAAGGTTCATACAATATTTCCTGTGTCAAAGACTGGACTGAGACCAACATTGTTGATTTAAGCATCTTCATTGATATGTTGCAGATTCCCGCAGCTGTCAGGACACAGCCCAGCAGGTGGAATCATTGTAGCCAGCTCCTAATAGGATATGCCACAAATCAGTGCTCTTCTGGCTACATGGGAGGGTCACCACTGAATTAATAGATTGTTCAGAGATGGAAAGAGATGGAAGAGAAATCCTAAAAACAAAAGTATCTGGACAGATTGGTGAAGAACAGTGCCCATGGGGGAGATATGGAAGTCCTGCAATAATTGAGCCAGGCAGTTCTGGTTGGAGGCTGCCTGGGAAAATGTTGTAAGGATGGGAGAACAATTCATAAATACCTAGTAATTTAGAGTCATAAAGTTACAGAATTCTACAGCATGAAAACAGGCCCTTTGGACGATCTTGTCCATGCCTACCAAACTTGTCTCATTTGCTTGTATTCTGCCCATATCCCTTTAAACTGTTCCTATGCATGTCCCTGTCTAAATCTTTTTTTTAAATTATTACATTTATCCCCACTTGCATCACTTAATCTGAAAGATTGTTCCATGTATACACCACTCTCTCTGCGAGGAAAGTACCCCCCACATTCCTTTTAAATCTTTCCCTTCTCACCTTAAATATATGTCCTCTAATTTTATTTTCCTCTAACCTGGGGAAAGAGGTATGGGCTATCTACTTCAGTACACAAAAGTGCTGGAGAAACTCATTTACCTTATTTCATCCCTCATCATTTTTTATTCCTCTATAAAGTCATCATCTCAGCCTTCTACTTAGAACACAGAACATAGAACATTACTCACGGTACAAACCCTTCAGCCCTCGATATTGTACCAACTTAAATATTCAAACCAAAATTTAAAAAATGAACTAAACCCTTCCTACTCAATAACCCTCTATTAACTTTCATGCATGTTGCAGTGAACTGAGATTCACCAGAAGTGTGCTGTACTGGTCCCACCTCCCGGCTCCTCCCCCCGGGGGCCTGTATATTACCCTCGTTCCCTGCCTCAACCCAGAGAAGCCTGTTCCTGAATCCTACCTGTGTTGTAACCTAACAAAAGTGTTAGTTCTCCCTCCAGTTGAGTGTGATCTTTTATTTACGCTACAATTTTATTACCTTACAAACAAGGATGGAGGTGTTGCTCAAGTCCAGTATACTGTAAATAGAACCCCAGTTCCCTGACGCAGCTGAGGAGTTTGCATTTTGGCTAGACTGCTTTCAGGCCTACCTGAACGCAACCAAGAATGTCTTCCATACAGACGAGCTCCCAAGGGTAGGGATGAAAGGGTATGCAGTCAACCAAGATTGCCCAACACATGAGGCTGCCATTGAGCACTGAAGGCCCACTACATGAAGGCCCGAATGAGGTCCTAGTAAGGCATCAGCTCGTCCTATGCCACCAATGGGCCGGAGAGTCGATTGACGACTACCTGCTGGATCTGTGGATGCTGGCTAAGAAATGCAGTTATGAGGCCACTTCAGGCCATGTCCAGGAAGATGAACAAATCCGGGACACCCTTGTCGCAGGGGTCCGCTCGAGGTACTTGAGCAAGTGACTGCTCGACTCAGGAAGGAAGGACCTTGCTAGTCACGTCGAATTGGCTAAATCACTGAAACAGGCAAGGCTTGAGAACAACAACCTTGAGGCCAGTGAATTCATGCTTTCGGGTGAGCACATCCAAGGACCAGCTACTCCCGTTATAGCGGCCTCCACTCTTCCGAGCCCGGGAATACATTTTCTGTGGCAAGGGACAGCACCCCTGTGCATGCTGCCCGGCGAAAGACTCAGCGTGCTCCAGCTGTGGAAGAAGGAATATTAAGCGAGAGTCTGTTGTAAAAAGTCCAGGGAAGTCCATGGACTGTACCACTCCTGGATCCAATTCCAGTCCTAAGCCATCTGCCCCGCACTCACCCGAGATCGCCTGCTGCACAACCCGCTGCCTACGGAAGGCACGAAAAGGCTTTGCAGCCAGCTTGCAGCGGCCCGATTTTGAATTCAACACCATCATCGTCAGAGGAGGAAGGAGGGCAGTCATCTTGCCATGCCACGAGGTAGGTGCCATCTTACCTGCACAGGTCGACTCAGGATAGAGGGGACCACTTGAGAGAAGAACACGGCATCTCCTGCTACCTGGCATTGCTGGTGCTCGATCAGAATAGACCTCACCAGCTCAGCAACTTGATGGTGATGGTGAAGGTAAATGGATATTCGACCAAGTGGCTGATTGCCACAGGCTCCACAGAAAGTTTCATAGACTCACAGACTGTGCAAAAATATAACTTAAAAATGTTCCCGTCTAATTACCTTGCATTCCAGTCCCATTTGGTGTGTGTACAGAAACAATGTATAGTTCATCTGTCGTGTGAAGTGAGGGGGTGGGGGGGGAGTTTATAAAGATCAAGATCCAGTGCCTGTTGGAGGAGGGGATCATCAAACCCAGCAGCAGCCCATGGAGAGCACAAGAGGTGGTAGTAAAGGGGAAAAACAAGTCCAGGATATGATTGACTATAGCCAAACAATTAACAGATACACATTCCTTTGCATTTTGGATATGGTGAATGATATCGCGCAGTATCGGGACTAATTGACCATTGACCTCAAAGCTGTGTATCCCCAGCTGCCAATCCATTCTGAGGATGGCCCGTACATGGCATTTAACAATAATGGTCCACTCTATCAGTTCCGGAGGGTCCCTCTTGGTATTTCCAATGGGGTGTTAATTTTCCAGCGGCAGATGGACAGAATGGTGGATGAGTATGGGTTGAAGGCTACCTTCCCCTACCTCATCAATGTCACCATGCCAATCTCTAGAGTTTTTTCCATGTGGCGAGAACCCTGAGTTTCACCTACAATTCTGACAAATGTTTATTCAGGACTACATGACTGGCTATCCTTTGCTATGTGATGGAGAATGGCATCATTGGCTTGGACCCTGATAGGATGCACCCCCTATTAGAGTTTTCCCTACCTGGGACCACAAAGACTTTGAGGAGATGCCTGGGGTCTTTCTCATATTCTGCCCAGTGGATCCCTCAACAGGCTGACAAGGTTTGTTACCTCTTAAAGGCCACCACTTTCCCCCTTTCAGCCAAGGCACAGACATCTTTTAATTACCTCCTGTGATGGAATATTTGGGAATGCTTTTGGAGAAATAAATTGGTAAAATTAGAGTAGGTGACAAACATACACACAACTTTAAAACAGATACTATTTGAAATACAGAAGAATTCATATTCAGCGACTTTACTGAAACTATGGAGAATGCTCTGCATATTTCACAAGTAGGTGCTAATTGAAATTATGTCATGAAATGAGTGGACTATTGTCTTGGAAGAACAAACGCAGCCAGGTTGTCTGTTTTGGACCTTTTTGAAAGGCTATTGGCCTCTCTGCAAAGTGTTCACTCAGAGGTTATTAAGAGGTTATAATTTACCTAAAATAAACAGATGGACCAGAAGACTGACTCTTATTGTTTGCTGGAGAATGTCAAGGGTTTTGCAAGTGAGAGAGAGAGAGAGAGAGAGAGAGAGAGAGAGAGAGAGAGAGAGAGAGAGAGAAAGAGAGAGAGAAGGACATGCTGCTGGCAGTTTGAATCTCAGATGGAGAGAGTCTTTGACTGTGTGTGTGACACAGAAAGTGGTTACAAGGCAGGAAAAGCTTATTGGAACTGAAACAGAAGCTCCAGAGTGGCAGATGGCTGGAAGTGCTATCTGTCTAATGTTTCTCTTGGAATAAGAGGAATAGAAAGGAACTCTGTGGTACCCTGAAAGAAAGATGTTATCATCTGGAGAACCCTGATGGAGCAGGTTTCATCAGTAAGACATTGAGGTACCTCAGTTGTAGAAATCCTGAACCATCACATCTCACTCTGCAAACCTACAAGAATCTTCTTGAGCGGTAAACATTTACCTTTTGAGCACCAAAGCCTGGTGAACTTTATACATGTTAAATTCTGTGCACAGTATAAGAATTGCCTGCAACCAGTGAACTTGGAAGAATGAGAAGTGAGATTGAACTGTAAACCAAAGAACTTTTATTAAATTTACAGACACATTACATACACATGCACTTAGAATTAGAAGGAGGTTAAGTTAGGTTAGTTAAGTTAATATTGATAAGTTAAAGTTTGATTCTGTTTTCATGTTTAAAGATAATTTAAAACAAATTTTGTTTAAGTAACTACTTGTCATGGTGAATATCTGTTGCTGCTGGGTTTTGGGTCCTTTGGGCTTGTAACACTCCAAAGTTACATTGCAAAAGCCACCATGCATGCAGTAGATGAAAATGTCCATTTCCAAGTGGAAATTGACACTTTGGACATAGCCCTGGCTACTACTCTCAATTAGGCAGGCAGGCCAGCTGCCTTTACCTCATGGATGGTTCAAGGTCACGAGCTCCAGAACCTGTCTGTGGAAAAGGAGGGATACAGGCAGGTTGAAAAAGAGAACACCATGATCTGGAAGGCTGTCAAACTTGCCCTGAAGCAAAAAACCCTTCCAGACTCGCGCTGGCAGGATGTCCTCCCCATTGTGCTCCACTCAATTCGGTCACTACTCTGCACTGCAACCAATGCTACTCCTCACGACCTCATGTTTACATTTGACAGAAATTGACATCAGGGACTACACTCCCAGCCTGGCTCACTAGTCCTGGTCTGGTCCTTCTCAAGAAGCACATGAGGAGAAGCAAGACCGACCCCCTGGTGGAAAGGGTGAAATTGCTCATGCCAACCCCATGTACCCCGTGGAATATTTGGATGGCAGGGAGGACACTATCTCTATCAGGGACCTGGCATCTGCTGGAACAGCGGATCTGTTGCCCCACGAGCTACCGAATTTTTCCTCCCCTCCCCCACCTAGGACCTCAGGAGGAGAGTGAATCCCCCCCCTCTATCGTCGAGCCGGAGACCCAGCCCACTAACATTCCATCACAGGTGAACCAGGAGACTCAAGGAGCCAAAGGCCCCCCCCCAGTGCTAAGGCGCTCCACCAGGATCTCCAGATCCCCAGGCTGCCTTAATCTGTAAATAGTATTCTAAATATTTCTCTTCTGTGTCTGATCCTTGATCTCTTCATCCACAGACCCTTAATTATGAAAGAAGGGGTGAATGTAGTGAACTGGGACTCACTAGTAATGTGCTTTACTAACGACTGGTCCCGCCTCCCGGCTCCTCCCTCGGGGGCACGTATATAACCCTCATTTCCCATCTAAACCCAGAACCCCTCTGAAGCCTGTTAATGAACCCTACCTGTGTTGTAAGCTAATAAAAGTGTTAGTTCTCCCTCCAGTCGAGTGTGAGCTTTTATCTACGCTACACATGTGCCTGTCTAAAGTCTCTTAAGCACCCCTAATGATTCGGCCTCCACCACCACCACTATAAGGCATTCCAGGCCACCCACAACTCAGTGTAAAAAACCTACTCTTGATGTCTCCCTGAAACTTTCCTCCCTTCATTAATGTTGGCATTGATGGGACGGAAGTGGAATGGGTTAGTATCTGCAAGTTCCTGGGAGTCCAGATATCAGAAGCCCTCTTCTGGAACCAGCACATCAAGGCAACTATGAAGAAGGCACACAGACACCCCAACTTTATAAAAGTCTGTAGAGATCTTGGTTATGTCATTGAATACTCCTCAGGTGCACTCTGATAAGTATACTGGCTATTTCCATCATAATCTGCTTTGGTAATTCGAGTACCCAGGAACATTGAAGGCTGCAGAAGGAAGCAAACATACCAAGTTCATCACAGGCTTTGATCTCCCATCCACTGAAGAAATCGGAATGAAGAGTTTCCTCAAGGAGGCAACCAGCATCATAAAGGAGCAAAAGAATCTTACTATTTATGAATGAAGTATCTTTTCCAGTCAGAGATTGAATTCTCTCAATGTAGGAGAAAAGATGGGAGAAACTGCACTGTAGATGCAGGGAGTCAAGTTGGAGAGGTTGTCGGAGAGGGAAGGAATAATCCTCATATTTAGCAGAGGGTGGATGAATCTTTTGAATTTTGTTTAGATTATACAGGCTTTTTCTTCAAGGTCAGACGGTTCCAAAGGCATAACATTCTCAAGGAAAAGAAAGCTTAAACGAGAAAATGGGTTTTATCATATGTAAATTGACTACTGTGTGTCCTAACATTATAATGCTGACAACATCTGAAAAATAATTAATTGACTACAATGTACTTTGAGACACCCTGCGTTTTGGAACATACCAAATTCATTTCTTTCCTGAAAATATTAAGTGTAAGTTGTTCACTGTGTTGAACAAATGAATTATTCAACATTCACAACCTTTGAGGAAAGCAATTTCTATAATGATATCAACCACCTTTGGATCAGTATTTATTCCTTGTTTGATTTATTAACCCAACATATAAAACATCTTTCAGTCCATTATTTATGTAGTGAAATGGGCAATTAATCCTGAAAAAGATGACACTGAATATATATTCTCTTGAAAGTCACGAGATGCTGTGATAGTTATTTTCTTAATTGTAAATTTCAAGAATGTTTTACTTTCCAGATTATTAAAACCCTATAAGCTAATCAATGTAGAAAAAAAAACCCATTGTCCATTCTGCTCCTTGCCAAAAGTAAATCACAAAAATCTGGAGACACCGGGGTTGAAGTAAAAACATAAAATGGTGGAGAAGCTATCAAAATCAATCCCATTTTCTTGAAACTCACTTTGTTTCGGTAACATAGCTTTATACATTTTTCTTAATGGTTATTCTGGCCATTGCTTTTAAACTAATGAAAAAACTACCTTTTGATTTCTATTTTGTGATGCTTGTGATGGCAATGAAACTAAATGTCATCAACTGGAAATTACTTCCATCATTGCATTCCTTTATATGTATAAACATGTTTTACTCAATCTAAATTTGACAATGATTTCATGCTCCACAGTGAAACTGTGGCAGGAATTCAAAAGCAGACCATGCTCTGGTATCCTAAACGTGCAGTAGGAAATGTTAAGAGAGAGAATTAATCACTGAAGCAGAAAAATAACCATGCTCAATCATAACTTACAGTAAATTTTAAAAGCGGTGAAAAACTTGCAAAAATTTCAGAAATTGGTTCAATCAAACCAATATAGACAAGTGTGGCCAATGGCCCTGTTTCCATACTATACGAGTTTATCAACTTGCTATCCACATGACTGTTTTCATTTGTCTATGGTCTTGTGCCCTTTCCTCGAACAAATTTCCTTAAGGTTATCAAAGGTTATTGCTAGATCCAAAGGTTTTAAATGCCAACTGTTAGGAATGTTAAGAAGATTTCCTCGAATGCTATTATTCAATGGCTTGATAAAAAGAATGAAATGAAATGCCTGCCTGTCAACATCTTTGTGTTGAATGCCAGCCACTATTTGATATATAGCTCTGCTGAATTTATTCCACATTTTGCAATTAGTATTATCTCAAAGAATTAATTTTACAGAAAGTAGTACTCACTGTAAAAACAAAAGCATATTGGATTAGAAAATTTGATCACAATGCAGTTTGAGAGATAACTTCAGTAGTCGCACATGCATTTTGAAATGCCTCTCTGGCTTTATTCCATCAATTCTCCGTATCTCTTCTAGCCTGTCTACTATCCAGGATCACCGTGTCTTCTCCATTGATGTTGGCCCCTTGCACATAACCTCTGGGTTGTGATCGAGGAGGAATGGAGGTTGTTCGGTGAGGTGAATGTCTTTGTGAGGTTGATGCTGGACCAAGCAGTGGGACATCTCTTTCTATTTATATACCAACCCTAGATATTTGTGATGAGGACTTTGATGGGTTGGATAGGTGGTTATCCCTTTGTCATATCCCAATCTGTCACATATGTCATTGTTTGGAGATCATCCAGTTTTATTCTTATGGTACTTTAGCGTAGTGGTTTGATAGAACAGAGTAATTTTTTGGATTACTCAGAGCTCTATTGTGGGCCTGGAGAAACATAAACAACAGAATGGGTATTGACAATGGTTATCGTAGGGGTAGCGCAACACTATAGTGCCAGTGAAATCAGCATGGTCTGTAAGGGAATTGTATGTTCACCCCATGGTTCATGGGTTTCCTCCAGGTGCTCCAGTTTCCTTCCACCCTCCAAAAATGTACGAGATTTGTAGGTTAATTGGGTATATTCGGGCAACATGAGCTCATGGGCTGGAAATGTCTATATACATGTTTAATTCAATCTTGTCACAACTAGTATTACTAAATACTAGTTTTTCATACTATTTATAGATTCACCTATATTTATAAAATTATTGAGTTATACACCGTGGAACAGGCCCTTCAGCTCACATCCATGGAAGCAGGCCCTTCAGCTCACTCTTGCATTAGAATGCTTCTCCCATGCTGACCTAGTTGTCCAACTGAGCTGACCCCATTTCCCAGCTAACATAATGGGATTTGATTTTGTGTCTTTTTGCAAAGACATTTAAAGTAATTATTTTAGGGAGATGCTTTAGACAGTTGCACATTGTACATATATGTGCTTGATGGTCATTGGGAAGACCCTTGGCTCTTTTGCCCATCTCTTTTCCAATGGCCCAACTGTGTCCACAATTCCTGGTCTGTATCATTAGATGGGACTTTTGCCTGATTGCTGCCAGCAATAAAGGCTAACTTCAATGAAAATATATATTTTTTGGAAGCAGCTGCACTGGTAAACATTGGTACCTTCTCTTGGACTCTATATTAATCCAGCACAGGAAATTCAGTGTGGGTGTAGTGACGTGCCCAAACTCTCTAATCACAGCTGTGTTTCTTCATGAAGAAGCTATTATCCATTCTTCTCATTGATTTGTTTTTGGCTAAGTCCCTCTTCAGAAGCAGAACATGAGAAACCTGCCAGAGCGTTCCCATTCTTAATGAGAGGAAACTAAATGTGGGAAACGGAAGTCTCTGCCAAGCTTGGAAGGAACCATTATGTCAGCTCACTGATTGTTTTCTAACAGTAACTATTTTATATGCACGCTGAAAAAAGATCAAATTTTAAAAAAAACCTTTGTTTTCCTAGCACTGAAGGTTTTATGTATATTTATCAGCTGGATGAATCTATTGGGTATTTGAGATCAGCTGTAAGCAGATGGGAAACAGTTTACAAATGTGAAAGTGAATAACTGATCATGTAAACACTGATTTTTTTCAGTGCTTCCACCCTGAACAGTACAAGCTCAGTGATGAAGTCTTGAAATGTTGAAGTAATGTTCTTTTACTTCAGATCCTTTTGTCACCACTAAATATTATCAAATTATATCTGATTATCACTAAATGGTAGATCAATAAGCACTCCTGATAATAATTTTACCCAAATGTTTGTATATATTTCAAGCAGTTCCAGTTTTTATTCCTAAATCATTTTTTGACAATATTGACTGTAAAATTTCTTCTTAAATATGGAATAATAAGAATGCAAGTTTGAGTAAATTTCATTTCCAGAAATTAATTACTTTTTAACGTGACCACTCATGCCTGGTGTAGTGAACTGAGATTGACTAGAAGTGTGCTGTACTAACATTGGTCCTGCCTCCTGGCTCCTCCCCTGAGGGCCCGTATATAACCCTGGTTTCCCGCCTAAACCCAGAATCCCTCTGAAAATGTTATTATTGTGCAGTTAATATTTGATATATTATTTTCTGGGTATATTATTCTGACAAACCAGAACACCCTCAATGGTCAGATTTGGAATTGAAATCTGTACAGAGGTGGTCATTAGCTTCCTTATTGGGAGTTGCTCTTCCTTTACAATTTTTAAGATTAGTAGATATACCTTTAACCCGATATTTAAACATACATTATGGATTTGATTTCAATTTTGGAAATTTTTTGATTTAAAAAAATTTAGTTTATCCAGTACTATTTATCTCAACTATTTTTTATCATCATCTATAATGGATCAAGCCTTTTCTTTTTGGAAAACCAAAGGAATTGTCCATTTTTTGGATCTGTTTATAGATGGATGTTTAATGTCTTTTGATACAATATCTACAAATATAATATACCTAAGACACATATTTTTAGATATATCCAAGTTAGAAGATTTTTTGAATAATATCAACCTGATTTGGTTAATCCTCTTTTTCATTTGAATCTTTCCCACAAGAGTTTAACTAGTAATATTTACAATTTTTAAAAAATTGCAATTGATCTCTAATGATAAAGTTCGAGGAGTTTGGGAATTGGAACTTCAGTCATTTCTCCCAGAGGAACTTTGGGAAAAGATTTTTGGAATAGTTAATATCTCTTCATTATGTGCCCGACATGCATTGCTTCAGTTTGAAGTGGTACATCGGGTCCACATGTCAAAAGATAAATTGGCTCATATCTTTCCTAATGTTAGTTCGATGTGTGATAGATGTAAATCACAATTGGCCACACCAACACATATGTTTAGATCTTGCTCTGTATTGGAGAAGTATTGGACAGATAGTTTCAAGACTTTGACAATTACACTGGGTATTAGATTGCAATCTGATCCAGTGACTGGTATTCCAGAGGTGGCTCTCTGAAGTTATGTTATGCTTAAGTTTAGAAAAAATTAGAAGCTGCACTCTTGATACCTCCGTTAATTTTGAAGGGACTTAGTGTCCTTTTATAAACTATTTTCATACGAGTTCATTTGTATTTTAACTTCACCTTCCAGACTGTTTTTTTTTTATTGTCGAAGACCAGGTAAATACTTTGTATTGATCTGTTGTAGTGAACTCTCAATTTGGGCTGCCCAGTTTTTTTTTGTTGTTGCTGTTATTTGTTTATTTTGGAAGGTTATAAATGGGGTTTAATAGCATTTTTTAAAATCTTTTTTGCATATTCTGAATTGAGGAGAAAGGGACAACATTGTTCAATGTGTTATAATGTTGCACGTTGCATTATGTATTGCAATATATTGATGTTTTTGTTTTTACTATTCAATTCTCCTCATGTATTGTTTCCTAAATGATGTTTAATAAAATGATTGAAAAGGAAAGAGTAAGCACTTCTGAGCTATATCTTTTCTTTTAAATATATGGATGTTGCCTGAACTGCTGAGTTCCTCCTGCATTTTTAAGTGTTACCCCACTTTTCAAGACTCTGCTGTCTCTTTTGTTACCTCTATCTTTTCTCCTGGTTTATGAATGGTCTAAAATTGATGTTGAGAGTTCTGAACATTCTGGCATTAGAAAGCTTCTCCCATTCCTATTAGCAGAATATCATATTGAGAGTTTAGCGTTCCATCAATTGACGCAACTATGGAACTTGCCAAGATGCCGCAAACAGCAATATGATATAATCACCACCATGTTTTTTTTAGGTGCAACAATAATCTTTAAGAGAGAATAAGATTTCACATAGTGCCATGGAATCCTTTAAGTTCAAATTCAAGTTCAAGTTTATTATCATCTGAGTGACAAAATTGTATTTCTCCAGACCATAGTGCACACACATACACAAACAACACAGCACATAATAATCACATATATACAAAGAGACATAATTTTAAATAAACAAATATAAATATTTTTGAATGATTCACTTGATTACAGGATACTGTTCTTCATCTTACTGTCTGCAGGAATATTGATGAACAGATTCCTGTCACCAAATAAATTATCCCAAAATATTAATATATATTTATTTTAAATTATATCTTTACCCTCAACCAAGAGCAGATCTACATTTCAAGTGAAAAACAGACCACTAACAGTGTAACACTCCCTCAGTAATTCATTGGCTTATCAGCCTAAATTACTCTTCACTTTCCAGTGATCCACTGAGAGCTTGCAAAGGAATGGAGCAGGAAATCACCCCTTGTGGAATCCTCCCATTTCTTAAAATCAATAAGGCCATTACACTTCAACACATACTATTACTTTTTAACGTGACCACTCATGCCTGGTGTAGTGAACTGGGATTGACTAGAAGTGTGCTGTCCTAACGATTGGTTCTGCCTCCTGGCTCCTCCCCTGAGGGCCCGTATATAACCCTGGTTTCCCGCTTAAACCCAGAACCCCTCTGAAGCCTGTTAATGAACCCTCCCTGTGTTGTCAGCTATTAAAAGCGTTAGATCTCTCTCCAGTCGAGTGTGAGCTTTTATCTACGCTACAAATTTATTAACACAAACAAGGATGGAGGTGTTGCTCAAGCCCAGTATACTGCTAATAGATTCCCAGTCCCTCGACACAGTTGAGGAGTTCGTGTATTGGCTAGACTGCTTCCAAGCCTACCTGAATGCGACTAGGGACATCTTCCATACAGACGAGCTCCGGAGGTTGGCTCTCATCTCAAGGATAGGGACAAAGAGTTATGCAGTTGCCTGAGACTGCCTGATGTACGAGGCCTCCATCGAAGTGCTAAAGACCCGCTACATGAAGGCCCCGAACGAGGTCTTAGCGAGGCACTATGCTCATCCTATGCCACCAATGGCCTGGAGAGTCAATTGACGACTACCTGCTGGATGTGCGGACGCTGGCTAAGAAGTGCAGGTATGAGGCCACATCGGACCATGTCCAGGAAGATGAACAGATCCGGGACACACTAATCATAGAGATCCGCTTGAGGTACGTAAGGCAGCGACTGCTCGAGTCAGGAGAGAAGGACCTCGCTAGCCACGTTGAGCAGGCCAAATCACTGGAACAGGGCAGACTCGAGAATGATGACCTGGAGGCCAGCGAACTTGCACTCTTTGTGTAAGCACCTCCAAGGACTGGTGACCCCCGCTTTAACGGCTGTCGCTTCCTGAGACTGGAAGTGCTTTTTCTGTGGCAAGGGACAGCACCCCTGAGCCCGCTGCCCAGTCAAAGACTCAGCGTGCTCCAGCTGTGGGAAGAAGGGACATTGGACGAGGGTCTGCTGTGTGAAGAGAGATCTGGGGAAATCCATGATCTGTACTGCTCCTGGATCCAATTATAGCCCCAAGTCATCTGCGCCGGACTCACCCGAAATCACCTGTTGCGCAACCCATCGCCACCGGTAATGGCACGAGAAGGCTCGGCGGCCATTTTGTAGTGACCCAATTTTGAATTCAGCACCATCATCATTGTGAGAGGAGGAAGGAGGGCGGCCATCTTGCTGCGCCACGAGGTCGGCACCATTTTATGTGCACAGGTTGACTCAGGATGGAGGAGGCCACTCGAGGGAAGAGCATGATGTCTCTGGCAACCTGGCATCACAGGTCCTTGACCAGAATGGACCTCACCAGCTCAGCAACTCGATGGTGATTGTGAAGGTAAACGGGCATTTGACCAAGTGCCCGATTGACACAGGCTCTACGGAAAGTTTCATAGATTCACAGACTCTGCAAAAATATAACTTAAAAATGTAGCTGTCTAATTACTGAATCTTCCTAGTGTCCCAGTCCTATTCGGCGCGTGTACAGAAACATTGAATAGTTAATCTGTCATGTGAAGGGGGGCGGGGGAATTTTGTAAATTTCGCATGTACATTTTAGATGAATTGTGTTCTCCAGTATTGTTGGATTTGGACTTCCTGTGTCACCTTAAATGCATGACCTTGAGGTTTTCTGGTCCCCTTTCCCTGGTAATGGTTCAGAACAGGGGGCCCTCAAAACCAGAACCCACTTGCAGCCTCTCCTTGCTGAACATCGACCCCCAACCTCTGTTCCCGAACCTGTCTGCCAACTGTAAGCCCATCACCACCAAGAGCAGGAGGTATAGCGCAGCAGACAGGGAGTTTATAAAGACAGAGACTCAGCGCCTGCTGGAGGAGGGGATCATCGAACCCAGAATCAGACCGTGGAGAGCACAAGTGATGGTTGTAAAGAGGGAAAACAAGTCCGGGTTAGTGATTGACTACAGCCAAACAATTAACAGATACACACTCCTGGATGCACCCCCCTCCCTCACATTTCAGATATGGTGAATGATATCGCGCAGTATCGAGTCTATTTGACCATCAACCTCAAAGCTGCCTATCACCAGCTGCCAATCCTTTCCAAGAACAGCCTGTACACTGCATTTAAGGCTAACGGTTGACTCTATCAGTTCATATTTTCCATCAGCAGATGGACAGGATGGTGGATGAGTACAGGTTGAAGGCTACCTTCCCCTATCTCAACAATGTCACCCTCTGTGACCACCCAATGGAAGACCATCATGCCAATCTCTAGAGCTTTCTCCATATGGCGAGAGCCTTGAATCTCACCTACAATTCTGACAAATGTGTATTCAGGACTACATGACAGGCTATCCTTGGCTACATGGTGGAAAATGATGCCATTATCCCCGACCCAGATAGGATGCACCCCCTATTAGAGCTTCCCTTCCCCAGAGATGCCTGGAGTTTTTCTCATATTACACCCAGTGGGTCCTCAATATGCTGACAAGGTTCGTTCCTTCTTAAAGCTCACCACCTTCCTCCTTTCGGCCTAAGCCCAGATGATTTTAATTACCTCCAAAGTTACATTGTGAAAACTGTCATGCACGCGGTAGACGAGCATGTATCTTTCCAAATGGAAAGTGACGTAGACCTGGCTGCTACTCTCAATTAGGCGGGCATTTTCCTCATGGACTCTTCAAGGCCATGTGTTCCAGGTTTCACAGGTATCATGCCACAAAAGTTAAAAAAAAGGGATCCAACATTATCAGATAGATGTTTTCACTGTAAAAAGGAAATGGAAACAACAGTAAATGGAATTTGGACATGTGAGAAAGTGAAAATGTTTTGGGAAGAACTAAATCAGATATTAAATAAAATCACAAAAATAACATTCCAAAAAATCCAGAGATCTTTCTTCTAAGTAATATGAGAAGTAAGGAATTAGGCCTCAAACTGGATAAAGCACAAAAAAGATTTATTATGATAGCCTTAGCAGTTGCAAAAAAAATTATAATGTCAACTTGGAAAATGGAAGAGAGCATAAGAATACAGCAATGGTACATGGAAATTAATAAATGTATTCCATTGGAAAAAATAACATATAATTAAAAAAATAAAGTCACATTATTTGAACAAATTTGGGAACCATACATGGAACATAACAGAGAGGGCTTGCCTCGGACCTCCACCCCCTAAAATGATAAGAAGACAAAACAACTTGATCCAGTGTGTAAAAGTAGATCACACATTTTTCTTGCTTATTTTTCATTATGTGATGACATTGTTTAATGGTTTTATTGTATTGTATATGTTGAATATTTTTGGTTTTGGAGGGGGTAGGGAAGGTAGGGGGGAAAAAAGGGAGAAAATGCCACTGTGTATATTTAATGAGAAACGTTTGTATATATTTTGGTTGATATGCTTCACAGTATGAAAAATAAAAAAATTATTAAAAAATAGGCCATGAGCTCCGGAACTTGTAGAATCCGTAAAGCAATGGAGGCATTACCTGGCAGGTAGAAGATTTACACTCCGCAAGGACCAGCGTTCTGTCGTATTTATGTTCAGTAATGCCAAGTGGGGAAAAATCAAGAATTACAAAATTGCTAGGTGGAGGATTGAACTCTCCACCTACTGTTTTGACATCGCCTACCTGCCGCAGCCCTTAATATCCCTCCAGATGCCTTGTCCAGGGGATGCTGTGTCTCCACACACACCGGTCAACTGCGGACCATACACAATGAGCTTTGCCTGCATGGCTCATTTTGTCAAGTCCCGCAATTTGCCCTACTTAATAGAAAACATTAGGGAAATGACCAGGTCATGCCAGGTCTGTGCTGAGTGCAAGCCGCACTTTTATCACCCCACGAAAACGCACCTGATTAAATCATTCTGCCCTTCGAACAGCTCAGCGTCAATTTTAAGGAACCTCTCCCTTCCATGAACAGGAACACCTACTTTCTCTCAGTCATCAATGAGTACTCCTGGTTCCTGTTTTCCATCCTGTACCCAGACACATCCACCTCATCCGTTATGAAGGCCTTAGACTCTATTTAACCCTGTTCAGGTATCCCAGCTATATTCATAGCGACTGGGGCTCAGCCTTCATGAGCGATGAGCTGTGTCAGTACCTGCTGGTGAGGGCATCGCATCCAGCAGGACTACCAGTTACAGCCCCCGAGGGATATGGGCAGGTTGAAAAAGAGAACACCATGATCTGGAAGACTGTCAAATTTGCCCTGAAGCAAAAAACCCTTCCATACTCGCACTGGCAGGCTGTCCTCCCCATCGCTGTCCACACAATTCGGTTGCTACTCTGCACTACGACCAATGCTACTCCTCATGAGCTCATGTTTACATTCGACAGAAGGTGGGCATCAGGGACCACACTCCCAGCCTGGCTCTCTAGTCTTGGTTTGGCCCTTCTCAAGAAGCACGTGAGGAGAAACAAGACGTGGTGGAAAGGTGAAATTGCTCCATGCCAACCCCACATACGCCTACATTGACCGTCTCCATCTGTGACCTGCCACTCGCCAGAACAGAGGATCCATTGCCTCAGGTGCCCCACGAGCTACCAAGATCTTTTTCCTCACCCCTGCCCAGGGTTTCAGGGGAGAGGGAACCCCCCCTCTGTTGTCAAACTGGAGTCCCAGCCCACTATCCTTCCATCACAGGTGGACCAGGAGACTCAAGGAGCCGAGGCCCGCCGGTGCTAAGGCACTCCATGAGGATCTCCAGTTGCCCAGATCGCCTGAAACTGTAAATAGTATTGTAAATATTTCTCTTCTGTGTCCATTACCAGCTTCTGATTCTTGATCTCTTCATCCACAGCCCCTTAATTCTGAAGGAAGGGGTGAATGTAGTGAATTGGGATTCACTAGACGTATGCTGAATTGACGACTGATCCCGCCTCACGTTTCCTTCCTTGGAGGGGGGTGGGTCTCTACAACTCTGGTTTCTCGCCTAAACCCAGAACTTCTCTGAAGCCTGTTCATGAACCCTACCTGTGTTGTAAGCTAATAAAAGCATTAGTTCTCCCTCCAGTCGAGTGTGAGCTTTTATCTGTGCTATACCTGGCGATAAAGTAAAAGTGATTTACCCACTCAAATCTTAGTTATACATTCAAAGGAAGATTCCACCTCTGCATATCTCCAAAATGGCACTAACAGCAGTGGCTGGTGCTTGAGTACCTTTCCCACCTGGTTAAAAGGTGATTTCAAGACAATCAAGAACGATATCAGTTAATGAATCACTCAGGCATTTTACTTGCTCACCCACTCTGCCTTTGTTTGGACTATACCCTTAAAGTCCTTTCCTCCTATCCTGTAACTATGCTTGGAATGTTTGGCTGGTTTCACTGACGTTCCTCGACATGATTAGCTAAGTCTGTTTTCCAAGAAAATGACAAAGTGGGATTGAATTTTAAATATTTGGGTGTGACAAGACTGGTGTTTGATGAAGTGTTCTGAAATATTGATCCATCTTGCTCCTTCAGGCGCTGCTTCAGTTGCTGTTCTGTCCTGCACTTTCAATTATTATTTAAAAATGCTTGGAAGAAGAATAATTTGAGTCTTACAATTTCTGTCTTACATTCTCAACCATTTATTAGCTGCATGCAGTTACCTGACTGAAATGTAGACCAACCATTTCTATCCATGAATGCTGTCTGACCTGCTCAGTCCTTGCAGCTTCTCTTTGTCTGCATTAAAAGACCTATGGGCCACAAACTCGATAGGAGTTTCAATAGAGATCTTCATTGACATAGTAGCTGTGGAACTCTTGTTTACAGCTATGCTTTAATCCATTTTGATGAGCTTCATCTTTAACAATATGTTTACAGTGACAAGGGTTGACAGAGTGAGTTTCAATATTTCTTCCTGAAGTTGGAGGGCACTTTGACCCATTGAATCTGTGTGGGATCACACTCTCCCCCCAGTAATTTTCAATGTAATCAATTCTCCATGTTCCACCTACACTGACGATGTTAATTGCCGGACCAAGCTCCAGGTCTTTGGGATGTGGCAGCAACCGAAGCACCAATTACAATTACAATTACAATTAATTGCAACTTCTCACAATCAGTGCCAGAGATCAGGGTGAATTTGGGTGTCTGGAAATACTCACTGAGTCACCATACTGCCCTTATGATTAAACTTAATGATGTCTTCATTCAGACAAATAAATATTTCTATTTGGTATCTGGAATTGGGTTGATTTTGTGGTCCATTTAAGCTTGTGACTAGCAAGGTTTTAAATTTTAATGCCAATAGTTCCTTTTGGTGCTCCAACACTGGCACACGTGAGGTTACTGCAGGAATCCAATGGAATGTATGTCTGACTTTGATATGGCATAGGGCTCTTTGATATGTAAACAACTGCACCATTTATCAGTAAAGGAAGTAGTTCAATCAATTATACTCTGATGTGACTGGGCTCCAATACCTGCTGATGCTTGTGTAGAGGATCACCTTCAATGTTCAGCTATGATGAGCTCACTTCACTTTTATACAATTAATGTCAAATAACCTTCCTCCTACTCATAATAAATTAAATTAGCTATAGTTCAATTGATGTTATAAAGCTTTCATCTTTTCATGAACTCAGCATTTTATCTGGTGCAATCTGCTATACAGCAGTCACCTAGATTCTTTCTATTAGAAAGAAAAACCAAAGGTATAGAAATGGGAAAGGTTTAAATAACTATTTGGTGCTATTGCACTAAACCAATCTTTTTTTTTGCTGATTAGTATGCCTAGATGGCAAGCATCCACTCGCTGATCTCCTCTAGAGATCATTACAGTGAAATCTGTGTCTGTGCACACATACCTGTATGAAGGTTGAGAGGGGATTTGATAGAAGTATTTAAGATTATGAAAGGGATAGACAGAGTGGATGTGGATAGACTATTTCCGTTAAGAGGAGGAAAGATTAAAACAAGAGGACATGAGTTAAGAATTAAGGGGCAGAGGTTTAGAGGTAACGTGAGGGGGAACTTCTTTACTCAGAGAGTGGTAGCCGTGTGGAATGAGCTTCCGGGAGAAATAGTGGTGGTGGAGTCAATTGTATTATTTAAGAAAAGGTTGGACAGGTATATGGATGAGAAGAAGATGGAGGGTTATAGGCATTGTGCAGGGAGGTGGGACTAGAAGGGCCTAATGGCCTGTTTCCGTGATGTTAATTGCTATGTTATCACACACACACACACACACACACACACACACACACACACACACACACACACACACACACACACACACACACACACACACACACACACACACAATCTGTTCCTCAGAGGGAACCTTGCTGGTCCTTCCCCAGCAGGAAAATGGATAAATTATTTTGGGCCTGTTAATTTGGCAGAACTTAAGAACAACACTTCCACTCTTTTTATGCTTTGATTGGATGATTTCTGAGGTGAAGGAAACAAAATAATGAAGTCGCAGAACTCTTCGACCTCAATGGATGAATATATTCCTTCATTTTTAATGCAGTGTCTGTCATTTGGAGTCATATTATGGCCATTCACAACTTTAAGCTTAGTTGACAAGTTTGAGGAGGAAATAAAGATTTGCTAAGCTCCAAGTTTGCTCATTTTTTTCTCTCACTGATACTGCTTGACCTGATGTTTGTGTTCAGCGTTAGATTTCAGCATCTACATTTTCTTGTGTGTCTCCAAAATAATTTATGACATTACTTTGCAAAATAAATGACTTAAAATTAAAATGCCGAGGTTAACCTTGACTGGAATCACGATACCATCCTAATTACGAGGGTGTTGGGTATGTGAATGGAGCTGCTAGAGGTAGTTGTTGAGGCAGGTTTAATTGTAATTGTTTAGAAGACATTTAGATAGGTGCACGGAAAGGAATGGTTTATAGAGGTAATGATCTTGAGTTTATCGTCATAAACATTATACTACATATATATGCAACAAAATTCTTGCTGCAGCAAAACAGATCCTTGGAAAATAAAACATCTTCAAAAACAACTAAATAAACACCTACAATAGTATACTTAATTGAGATGAAAAGAGAGCATAAATTTTAAAAAGATAATAAATATTCATAGTTATTCTAGAGCAAAAAAGGGACTTTTTAACCATGCAGTATGGTAATAGGCCATTTCGGCCCACAAGTCTGTACTGCCCAATTTACACCCAGTTAACCTACACCCCCAGTATGATTCAAATAGTGGGAGGAAATTGGAGCCCCTGGGGAAAACCCACATTGACATGGGGAGAACACACTAACTCCTTTCAGACAGCGCAGGATTTTAAGTCCAGTCCCGATTGCTGGTGCTGTAAAGGTGTTGCGCTAACAGCTATGCCAACCGTGCAGCCCATTCGCATTCCAATCAGTCCTCTTGTGGTGACAGAGCAATCCTTGATTAATTTAAAACAGGAAGGTTCAAGAGTCTGATAGCTATTGGAAAGGAACTGCTCTTGAATCTAGAGGTGCTGGTCTTAGCAATAAGAAGAAATTGTGATCAGGAATTCCTTTTTGATGTTGGCTGTCTTCAGGAAGCACCTTCATAGATGTATTCACTGCATGGGAGGTCAGAGCCTGTGATGGACCGAGCAATGCTTGACACTCTCTGCAACCTTAGGTGTTCTTGGGCAGTTGAAATCAGGCTGTGATGCACCTGCCAGTATATTTTCCACCCTGAATCTATAGAGTATTCAACAAAAAGTCAAATCCCAGACTTTTTAAGCATTTGTGTGTCTTCTTCACAGTTGCCTTGATGAGGTCTTCTGAAATATGTTCTTCCAAAAACTTTAATGTTCTTATCCTCTCCACCTCTGCCCATCTGGACAGTCTGGTGTGTGGTCCCTAGGCCTCTCCTTCCTAAAATCGCCATAAAGCTCCTTAGTCTCATTGAAGTTGAGAGCAAGATTTATTTTTGGGGTACCATCCAACCAGATTCTTGATCTCTATTATGGAACATAAAATATTGCAGCACTGTACAGGCCCTTCAGCCCACAATGTGGTACTGACTTATGTAAATGTTCAGTACAATTCTGATTATCCAAAATGGTCAGAACTGGGCCTATTTTGGAAAACGGGTCATTTTTTAAAACAGCCCAGTAGCAACGGCAAATCAATGGTAAAAGCAAGACCAAACAACAAAGGAAGGCCTTTTAAAGAAAGAAATAATATTTAATTCTTACCAAAAAAAAACATGAACAAAATAAGGTAAATCCAACACCAAAAACTTGAAATTCTACTCAGAGGTTTTTCCAAAATACCAAAAAAATTTTTAACCTGAGATGTCGGTTCGGCTCTGAAAAAATTTCAGATAGCTGAAGATTTCTGATTATTTCAGATATCCTCGTATCCTCGTTTATCCAAAAAATTATCAGAGGCAAAATGATGTCATTTTGGCTTCGAAATTTTTCAGATAAATGAGGATTTCTGATTTTTCTGAAATCCTCAATTACTCAAACAAATTTTCGAGCCAAACAGACATCACTTCTGGCTCCAAAAAAATGTGTATAACTGAGGATTTTGGATAATCTGATTTTGGATGATTGGAGTTGTACTGTACTTACCTTTTCAGCAATCAAAACCTTCCCTACCTCAAACACATAACTCTCTATCTTTCGTTCATCAATGTGCCTGTCTTTTAAATATTTCTATTCTACCAACCTCCATCGTAGCCCCTGGCAATGCATTCCAGGCACACACTCCTCTCTCTTTAAACAACAAGTACCCCTGATATCTCCCCCAAACTTTGCTCCCCTCACCTTAAACATATTTCCTCTGGTATTTGCTATTGTTGCCTCAGGATAAAGGTGTCTCTCATTTTTTTAGACATACCGCACAGTAACAGGCCATTTGGGCCCATGGGTCTGCGCTGCCCAATTTACCCTCATTAGGCCTACACTCCCAGTATGGTTTTGAATGTACCAGATTGTAGGTTAATTGGGGGTAAATTAAATGTTTTCATAATACTGGCAATGAAGATTTTTACTTCCTGAATACTTTTGCGTGCATTTAATGGATTTTGGGCTGCTGATCACCTTAAAATTTTCTTATCACGACCGTTGTTTTTGGATTTAACCTATTCTTGTGATTTCCAGTCATATTTTAAGTCTACTTCAAGCATACAAAACCATAAAGTGCAACGTCATTTAAAATTCATTTTCAACATTCGCATTTGGACTTCTTCCCTGCTGAGCCTGGTGCGGTCAGTGACAAACATGGTGAAAGGTTTCACCAAAATATTGCGACCTTGGAAAACCGGTATCAGGGCAACTGGAATCCATCAGTGCTAGTTGACTATTGTTGGACATTGACACGCAAGGCATCAGATGCTGAGTACAAACAAAAATCAGAAAAAAACATTTTTTAGGTCAGTTGAACACAGGCAATGTGTCAGCATCATTATATGATTAAACATGCTAAAATAAAAACTATGTGATATGGATGATCTGAAATTATCTGTGTTCAGCTTGAAGTTGTCTATTATAATCCACAATTTTTCTTCAGGAGGCAAACTTTAAAAAAAAAATATTGTCCAGTGTATAGGAACATAGGAAGTAGGAACAGGAGTAGGCCAAAAATGGTCCATCGAGCCTGCTCCGCCATTCAATACGATCATGGCTGATCTAATTTATGACCTAACTCCACCTTACTGCCTTCTCCCCATATCCACTAATTCCTCTATCATGTAAAAATTTATCTAACTGAATTTTAAATATGTTTAATGAGGCAGCCTCAGCCACTTCCCTGGTTAGAGAATTCCAAACATTCACTACTCTCTGGGAAAAACTATTTTTCCTCATCTCTGTCCTAAATCTACTCCCCCAAATCTTGAGACTGTGTCCTCTCCTTTTAGTTTCCCCGGCCAGCTCAAAAAACCTTCCTACATCTATCCTATCCATACCCTTCATAATCCTATATGTTTCTATAAGATCTCCTCTCATTCTTCTGAACTCAAGCAAATACAATCATAGATGATTTAATCTTTCATCATAAGTCAACCGTTTCATCCCAGGGATCAACCTAGTAAACCTTCTCTGGACCATCTCCAAAGTCAGTATATCCTTCCTCAAATATGGAGACCACAACTGGACACAGTACTCCAGGTGCGGTCTCACCGGTACCTTATACAGTTGCAACATTACCTCCCTACTCCTGAATTCAATTCCTCTAGCGATGAAAGCCAGCATTCCATTTGCCTTCTTAATAACCTGCTGCACCTGCAACCTAACTTTTGCGATTCATGCACAAGCACTCCCAAGTCCTCTGCACAACAGCATGCTGTAGTTTTTCACCCTTTAAATAATATTCAGCTCTTTTATTTTTCTTGCCAAAGTGGATAACCTCACACTTACTAACATTGTACTCCATCTGCCAGACATTGTCCACTCATCCAGCTTAACTATATCCCTCTGCAGACTCTTCACATCCTCATTACAATTTGCTCTTCCACTCAATTTGGTGTCATCCGCAAACTTGGCTACACCACATTTTGTCCCCTCCTCCAAGTCATCAATGTAAATGATGAACATATGTGGGCCTAACACTGACCCCTGCGGCACCCCACTTACCACTCCCTGCCAACCTGAAAAACTCCCATTTATCCCGACTCTCTGCCTCCTGTCAGACATCCAATTTTCAATCCAGGCCAATATACTTCACCGGACTCCACTTTCCTGTAACTTACTGAGAAGTCTCTTGTGCGGCACCTTATCAAACGCTTTCTGGAAATCCAAATATACAACATCAACCTGTTCCCCTCTATCCACCGCACCCATTATATCCTCAAAGAATCCTAACAAGTTTGGCAAACAAGATCTTCCCTTTCTAAAACCATGCTGCATCTGCCTGATTGAACCTTTACGTTCCAAAAGTTTCACTATTTCATCTTTAATGACGGCTTCAAGCATTTTTCCAACCACAGACGTCAAGCTAATTGGCCGATAATTTCCAGTCTTCTGCCTACATCCCTTCTTAAAAAGTAACGTGACATTTGCTGTTTTCCAGTCTGTCGGGACCTGCCCAGAATCCAAGGAATTTTGGTATATGACCACCAATGCATCAACTATAACTTCTGCCATTTCCTTCAGAACCCTTGGATGCATATCATCAGGACCAGGTGATTTGTCTGGCTAGTCCCATTAGTTTCTCCATCACTACTTCCTTTGTAACAACTATTTTATCAAGGCCCTCCCCAACATTCGCATCCTTAACTCCGTACTTGGGCATGCTGGAAGTGTCTTCCACCGTGAAGACTGACATAAAATATTTGTTTAATGCCTTGGCCATTTCCTCATTTTTTGCTACCAGTTTTCCTTTCTCATCCTCCAAGGGTCCTATGTTAACTCTGGCCACCTCTTCCATTTTATATATTTATAAAATTTTTTGCTTTCTGTTTTTATATTTTGTGCCAATTTACTTTCATAATCCTTTTTCCCATTTCTTATTACCTGCTTTGTAACCCTTTGTTGTCTCTTAAAGTTTTCCCAATCTTCCATTTTCCCACTGCTCTTTGCAGCTTTGTACACTTGCGTCTTCAATTTTATACTCTCCTTTATTTCCTTTGTTAACCACGGTTGATTATTCCCTCCCTTGCTGCCCTTTTTCCTAACCGGAATATACTTTTGTTGAGCATTACAAAATATTCCTTGGAAAATCTTCCACTGTTCCTCAACTGTTTAATCAATTAGCCTGTGCTCCCAGTCCACTCTGCTCAATTCCTCCCTCATCCTCTGGCAGTCACCCCAGTTTAAGCATAATATATTAGTTTTAGATCTAACTATTTCCCCTTCCATCTGAATGAGAAATTCAATCATACTATGATCGCTATTTCCCAGATGGTCTCTGACTATTATATCATTTACTCTACCTATCTCATTACACAACACTAGATCCACGAGAGCAATTTCTCTCGTGGGTTCCTTAACATGCTGCTCAAGAAATCTATCGCGGATGCATTCTATGAAGTCCTCTTCCAGACTCCCACGACCAACTTGATTTTTCCAATCTATGTGGAAGTTAAAGCCCCCCATGACTACTGCCGTATCATTATTACATGCCTCACTTATCTCCTATTTATTTCCTGTGCCACTAAACTATTGTTATATGGTGGGCGATAGATAACACCCACCAATAATTTTTTCCCTTTGTTATTCTTTATCTCTACCCAAATGGACTCAACATTATGCTCTTTAGATCTTATATCATTCCTCACTACTGCCTGGAGCTCACCTTTGATTAAGAGTGCAACTCCACCTCCCATACCATCTTGTCTATCTCTTTGCACCACCTGATACCCTTGAAAGTTTAATTCCCATTTAGGGTCACCTTGTAGCCATGTTTCTGTGATGGCTACCAAATCATAGACATGGGTACCGATTTGCGCCTCAAGTTCACTAACCTTATTTCTAATACTGCGGGCATTCAGATAAAGTGCCCTTATGCTCTTTGTCCTTTTAATATCTAGTGACTTCTGTAACCTTTTCTTTTGATTTTTCTGCCCACTATTTTTCTTTGTAATTTTCTTAACACTATCATTGACCCGAAAACTCACTGCACCATCTGATTTTTTACTTTCTCCTCCCAATATTACTTTTCCTATTTTATTTTTCCAGGCCATTACTTTATCTTCCCTACCCTTTTTCCTATCACTCTGGTTCCCATACCCCTGCCAAATTAGTTTAAACCTTGCCCCACTGTTGTACCAAACATACTTGTCAAAATGTTGACACCTTTTGGATTTAGGTGCAACCCGTCTCTCTTGTAAAGATCATGCCTTCCCCAAAAGAGATCCCAATGATCCAAGAACCCAAATCTTTCCCTTGTACACCAGCACCTCAGCCACACATTCATTTTCCTTATCCTTACATTCTTTTCATCACTTGCATTTGGAACAGGTAGTAATCCTGAGATCACCACCCTAGCGTTCCTGTCTTTCAGCTTTCGTCCCAGCTCACTGTAATCCCTTTTCATTACCTCCTCCCTTTTCTTGTCAATGTCATTTGTACCCACATGTACCAAGACATCAGGCTGCTCTCCCTCTCCTCTCCGAATATTTTGGACCCGATTTGTCATATCTCGTACCCTTGCACCAGGGAGGCAGCACACCATGCGGGTATACTTATCTGGCTCACAGAACCTCCTGTCCGTACCCCTGACTATGGAGTCCCCAATAACTACTGCATTTCTCCTTTTCCTTTCCTTTTGCACCACTCTGCCAGGCTCATTGCCATTGACCTGGTGCCCGTGGCCATCTTCTGTCCGGTCATCTCCCTCAACAGAATCCAACACAACATAACTGTTGCTGAGTGCGATAGACACTGGTGTGCTCTCCGTTTTTCTCGCTTTTTTCTTTCCCCCCCTGATGGTTTCCCACTTACCTGACATGGGTTCTGGAGTATTTATCGCCCTGAAAGTTGAGTCAATTAACTCCTCACTCTCCCTTACAAGCCGCAGGTCATCAATCTGCAACTCCATATCCCTAATTCGCTCCCTTAGTAACTGCATCTCGGTACACCTGGTGCAGATGTGGCCGTTTGGGAGGGTGGAGGTCACCCGTTGTTCCCACATCTGACACCCAGTACAGAGCACTAACCCTATTGGCATGACTCTGAATACGAAGGCAAATAACTCAGCTTACCTTTTCTCCTTGCCTGCTTGCGCCGAAGCCTGATAAGCCAAAGCCAGGAAGTCTCACTCCTTCAGCCACTCCTCGCTGGCCGCTCCCTCCCCTTTCATTCCTTTTATTGGCCCCTTGACCAATTAACCCTGTCACTTTCAGCAAGCTCCTCCTCCTCTGACTCACAGCCCGACTCTCTCCAAGGTCCTCCTCCGACTCCCAGCCGAACCAAGTAGGTCCAAGCCCTGGTAAGCCCCTCGACTTTAATAGCTTACCTTCTCCTTACTTTCAGCAAGCTCCTCCTCCTCTGATTCACAGCCTGACTCTCTCCAAGCTCCTCCTCCGACTCCCAGTGTAATCTTGTCGATCTCTATTAAGTCTCCTCTCCTCCTTCCTATCTCTGTTATACTTGACTCATAAGACACATTCTCCAATCCAGGCAACATCATGGTAAATCTTCTCTCCACCCTCCCCAAAGCTTCCACATCCTTCCTATAATGAACTGACCAGAACCAAACACAATATTTCAGAGTTTAATAGGGCTGCAACATTACCTCACAGCTCTTGAATTCAATCCCCTGCCTAATGAAGGCTGGCATACCATAAAACTTCTTAACTACCCTATCAATCTGCATGGCAAGCTTGAGAGATCTATGGATTTGGACCCCAAGAACCATAGGTTCTTCCACACTGTTAAGTATCCTGCCCTTAATCATGCACTCTGCCTTGAAGTTTGACCTTCATAAATGGATCACTTCACAATTATCTGGATTGACCTCCATCTACCAGTTTTCTGTCCAGCTCTGCATCCTGTCTGTATCCAGTTGTAACCTACAGCAAATTCTGCACAATCCACAACACCTCTAACCTTTGTGTCATCTGCAAGCTCACTGACCCATCCTTCTTCCTCTTCATCCAAGACGTATAAAAATCAGAAAGAGCAATGTGGTCCTAGAACAGATTAATTTGGAATTCACTGGTCACTGACCTCCAGGCAAAATATATTCCACCTTGTGATAGTACAGATCTATCACCAATGTACATAGTGTATATAGTTACTGTATCTAGACTGTGCTTACAGCGATTGGCTGAGAGCTAAGCCACACCTATTGTTTGGGCCTTAAAGGGTTGTGTCCCTAGCCAGGTCGGATCATTCCGGACTGGTCGGCCACCTGTGAAGAGCTCCGGTCTTTTGCTAATAAAAGCCTTGGTTTGGATCAACAAGTCTTTGGTTCTTTCGACGAGCTCTACACACCTACTACCACCTTTTGCTTTCTGCAGGAGAGCCAATTCTAAATCCACAAATCCATGATTCCATGGATCCCGTGACCCCCTGCCTTTCTGAATGAATCTACCATGGGGGACCTCGTCAAATACCTTACTAAAATCCATCTACACCACAGTTGCTGCTCTAGCTTTTTCAATTTATTTTCCTCAAAAACCTCAATTAGGTTCATGAAGCATGACCTTCCCCTAACAAAGCCATGCTGACTATCCCTGAGGAGAGCATGCTCATAAATCCTGTCTCTTAGAATCTTCTCCAATAGTTTGCCCACCACTGACATAAGATTCACTGGCCTATAATTCCAATGATTCTCCCTATCACCTTTTCTAAGTGAGGGAACAATATTTGCCCTCCTCCAATCCTCCAGTGCCTCCCCTATGGTCAGGGAGGACACAAAGATTATTGCTGAAGCCCCTGCAATCTCTTACCTTGCTTATTGTAGTAACCTAGGGTATATCTCATCCGGTCCCAGGGTCATATAAATTTGAATGTTATTAAAAATATCTAGCACTTCCTCTTTCTTAACATCAACATGCTCCAACACATTAATCTGTTCTATACTGACCTCACATTGATCAAGATCTGTCTCTTTAGTGAGCACTGAAGCATTAATTTAGGACCTACCCTACCTCCTGTACCTTCAGGTGTAGGTTCCCTCCTTTATCCTTACGTGGACCTACCTTCACTCTAGTCATTCTTCTCTTCTTCATGTATGCATGGAATGCCTTAGGATTTTCCATAATCCTAATTGCCAAAACCTTTTCGTGCCTCTTTCTTGCTCTCCTATATCCTGTTCTGTATTCTGACTCTAATTGGACCAACAATGGTGGTATCATCAGTGAATTTGTAGATTGAGTTGGAGCTGAAATTGGCAATGCAGGCATGAGTGTGGAGAAAGTAGTGCAGGGGATTGAGCACACAAGTAATAAGTGTCCAAGTGATATTGCTGATTCACACTGATTAGAGTCTGCCAGTGAGGAAGTTGAGGATCCAGGTGCAGAGGGACGGACACAGGTAAATTGGACAGGTTTGAGGAGATAAATTGGTTGGCATGGATGTCAGGCCAAAGTTCCTGCTTCTGTTCTGTACAACTCTATAGGCCCTTTCATGCCAGGCCTCCACCTGGAGGCCGGCTACAAGCACGGAGGGAAAACATAAATCTTACCTTTGATAGAGCAGCCCTAAAAGGCTGCTCCTGAGCCACATTCATGTCGAGCAGCGCTTCGTAGCGCCCTGCGGAGCCGATGGAGGCTGGGCGACTGGTGCTGTAGAGCCACCCATCATAAATATTCGACAGAGCAATGGCCATCTTCCCTTCGTATAATCCCCCACACAGCTGTAACTGCTCTGTGTTTTCTAGAACAGTTCCAGCGACATGGGGGATTATGGGTAGGGAAGATGGCCATTGCTCTGCCACATTTTGAGCCGCAAAGAGCGGCCCGAAAGGCTGAAGTGGCCTGGTGAGGTGCTGGAGTGGCTGGTGGGTGCTGTCACAGCCCGCACTAGCCGGCCCCTGATCTGTGCATGAGATAATAGAATTTGTGTAATTGGCTGGAGAGAATATCAATCATTGTGAGTTCTAATTCATTTGATGCGATGGCTCCCGCTGACTGCCCCTGACCCGATGGCCTCCGCCAACTGCCCGGACCTGATGGCTCCCACCGGCCACCTCTGCCCTGTCAGCTGCTGTCGGCTGCCCCCGCCCTGACGGCTCCTGCCGACTACCCCTCCCTTGAGGGGTATTAAGGCAGTCAGATGTGCAGCAAGTCAATCAAACATTATTTTTACAGGTGACAGCTGAATGTGCTTTGCCTCAGACGGCGGAACTCAAGTTTGTCTACTGAAATGAAAAACAAGGAGAGGAAATACAAATGAGAAATCGCTCAATAGTTTCGACAGAATAATCTACAATGATCACATTTAAATAAAAGCTGATACTTTTTTTGTATATACAGTTCCAAGATAATCTTCTGTAGCCAAAATGTGTTTACTCAGTTAAAATAAAACTGCATATTGACTAAAGCATGTCTAAAATATATTCCCTCACTTATCACTTATTTATGTATATTTTAAAAAAGGCACCCTTAAACTAAAAGTGTAATGAAAAGATTGGTGGTAAATGTATATCTTTCTTATTGTAGCCAGATGATGATGGAAACTTAGCTTTATTCATCATCGATACAACCAATTGGATCATTCTTACTAGTTTGACTTATATCCGCACTGTAAACTGTTATATGGTTATGTGGTTATAAGAGGTTGCGGTTGGTTTGAAAAGTTGTTGTGTTCGGTTATTATGTTGATAGTTATGAAGTTGCAGGAAACCTTTTGCCTCAGATTATGTTTGACCATAGTTAATAAAATGACTGTTGTTCGTGTTTCCTCCTTACCTTTTATAAATGAGGGTGTACCAGCAGCTAAACAGAGTCGGGAAGAACAAGACCAGTAGTTGCTGGGCTCATTTGCACTCCAATTGTTTATTATTGAAACTTCCCGCGCTACACCTTATAAGGCTATGGGCAAGTCCCACCCTCGCGCTGGAAACGATGTCATGACGTTGCCCCATGTGCATGTGGACCCAACCCGGCCGGTGGAAAAGACGACTGCTGCGGCGCCATTTGCATGCGGCTGTTCCGCTGTGGCGACCGTTATACGCAGAGCCGGTTTGCCTGCCGTCAGTGATGTGTACCGCCACACAACCCCCCCACTCCCAGAACAGTCAAAAGTGTGCCTCTGAGTCCTTTGTTGGATTTGCCTTAGAGGGCCTGCCCCTACACTTGGCTGGCTGTAGTGCAACTGCCTGGCTGAGGTCGAGATACGGAGGCTTCAGGCAGTTGGCTGTGAACATTTCCTCCTTTGACCCAATATCTAATGTGAACATGTTGCCACACCTGCGGACCACCTTGTAAGGGCCTTCGTAGGGTCACTTGGGGGGGGGGGGGGGTGGCAGTATGCACCTCAGCGAACAAACATATAATCAGTTGTTTTTAAGTCTGTGGGCACCAAGGTGGGATGGTTTCTGTGGTGTGAGGGTGGCTGTGGTGCAAGGAGCCCAACCTGTCCCTCAGTTTTTGCAGTGCTGCCCTTCCTTCTGTGTCTGTGCCCTTGGGTGTTGTCTGGATGCCAAGAACCCAGCAGACCTCATCCACCCAGTTGGGTCTGGTCAGCCAGAATCAGACACACACAAGGTAAACACTGTACAACAGGCTTTAGTCCACAAAGACTTCCACAGAGCCAGGCTGGCTGTGGCTGCAGCAACATTGAGTGAGGCCTTTGGAGGCCGATGCAGGCTGATTTCCCGGAGGGTGATTGACACCCGACCAGGTGGGGCTTGATCCATTCAGGCTGACTGATTGACAGCCGGCCAGATGTTGTCCTGTCCCCCTGGTCAGGCAGGCCATGAATACCAACTTTAGTTGGCGGTGAAAACGTTCTACCAGGCTGTTGGACTGTGGGCAGTGGTGTGGTGGAGTTTCGTGCTGAGGAGGGATGCAAGTAGTGTCTACAAGGCCAAGGTGAATTGTACCCCACTGATATGGCCCGGTATCCCAAACTGGGACATCCAGTGTGTGAGAACTGCCCTGGCGTAGGACTCTGCGGAAATGTCTTTTAGGGGAATGGCTTCTGGCCATCTCATGGCTTGGTCGACTACTGTGAGGAGATACCAGGCTACCCGTGAAACGGGCAGGGGACTGACGATATCGATGTGGATGTAGTCGAATCATCGGCTGGTGGCTCAAACTGCTGGACGAGTGCTTTTATATGTCTGTGGACATTGGAAGCCTGGCAATGTATGCAAGTATAGGCCCACTCAGCGACCTAAGCCATGCCTTTCAAACCGTGCAGCAGCCATATGACCTGTGGTCTTGATGGACGGGTGCGAGAGGTCGTGGATGGAGTGGAAAACCTGTCATCTCTATTGACCTAGAATGAGCAGGGTGCGGCCGCTGTCTGGCAGGGGGACGACTTCGAAGCAGACGCTGTGGATGACTGTGTGAAAAACTTGGATGTCCGTGTCATCTTCTTGCGCCCTTGCAAGCTTGAAATAGAATAGGCCTGGTACCAACGACTGAATATCAGGCCTTGAAAGGACGTCAGCCGCAACATTCTCCTTGCCAGAAAGGTGTTTAATGGTTGGTGGTGAATTCAGAGACATATACCAAGTTGCGTTGCTGGCAGGGGTTGGAAACTTTTGAAAAGGCATAGGTGAGAGGTTTGTGGTCAGTAAACATGGTGAAAGGCCTGGCCTCAAGGAAGTAGCGGAAGTGCCTGACTGCGAGGTAGAGGACTAAGAGTTCCCCATCAAAAGCACTCTATTTTAACTCAGGGGAGTGCAAATGGTGGATGAAGAATGCCAGTGGCCTCCAACGTCCATCAACCAGATGTTCAAGTACTCTCCCTATCGGTGTGGCTGATGCGTTGACTGTCAGGGAGGTGGGAACATCTCTTCTGGCATGGACCAGCAACATGGCTTGGGCTAGGGCCTCCTTGGTTCTTTTGAAACTCAAGGCTGCCTCCTTACTCCAGGCTAAATGTGGAGGTACACCTCTGTACCTGCAAGAGTGTAAGGGGACAGGACAACATCTGGCCGGCTGTCAATCAGTCAGCCTGAATGGATCAAGCCCCACCTGATCGGGTGACAATCACTCCGGGATATAAGCCTGCGTCAGCCTCTGAAGGCCTCACTCAATGTTGCTACAGCTACAGCCAGCCTGGCTCTGTGGAAGTCTTTGTCGATTAAAGCCTGTTGTTTACCTTGTGTGTGTCTGATTCTGGCTAACAGCGCACCACAATTTAATCCACAAAATTTTCCCACGGCCGCCATGAAAAAACTCCTGAGCGCAGGGAGCCTCGAAGTCGACCCACACCACCCGGAAGCCCAGACATGCTTCGAGATCTGGCAGCACACGGTCGAGGCAATCATCGAGGCGCACGCAGGCAGCATCCTGGACTCAGATCGGAAGAGGCTGGTCCTACTCCAGTCAAAGCTGGTTCCCCACGCCTTCCAGGCAACCAAAGGCTGCTCCACATACAAGGGGGCAATGGACACTCTTGAGAACTTGTACAAGCCACCCATGAATGCAGTCTGTGCAAGGTACCTTCTCAACACCCGAGCCCAGCAACCTGGGGAGATGGCTGAGTCTTACTTGGGACACCTGCAAGAGTTGGCCTGACCGTATCTGGCTGAACCCGGGGTAGACGCAGAGGAGGTCAAGAGGTTGATCTGGGACGCCTTCATCTGAGAGCGATGTTCGAGGGCCATCCAACAGAAGCTGCTGGAAGATAGTATCTGAGGCCTGACCAAGACAGTGGAAGTGGTTCGAACCCTGGAAGCTGCAGCCCTGCATATTGAAACCTTTGATTCCAGGTTCCCCCAGGCACCCTCATGGCCCTCTCACACTGTGGCTGCAGTCCCAGACAGAGCTGGGGAAGAGAATGTCACTGCAGCAGGTGCCCGGCGTCCCTGTAAGTACTGGTGTGGGTCAGACCGACGATCGCGCTGAAACTGCCTGGCTAGGAACCAGTACTGTTCCCGATGCGGCAAGAGTGGCGACTTTGCTAAAGAGTGTCTCTCAAAACCAGCCAGCAGCTCAGCGGCCCTCTATGACCCCACCTCCCCCACAGACCCCTCCACATGCACGTGCCGGGCAGCGCCATTGTCCCTGCTACAAGTTCCGTGTTCCCCGACTCTGACGGTGCAGCATCTGGCTCTGCCAGCGATGATCGCAGCATGTGCCCCAAGCACCTGGACCAGTCCCTGCCCACACCAGCTCCACTCGCCAGCACCACTTGCCGAGAACTACAGCGAAGTCACTTCTGCAGATGTAATGACATCACTGCCGCCGGCCACGATGACGTCACTTCCCCCAGTGCAACAAACGTGACTGGGAAAGGAGGCCAACCATGCAGTGGGCCCTCACTTGCCACCGCCATCTTGGGCCAGGCAGCGGCCGACACGGAGGGCCCCCAACAACGACGAGAATGACATGGTCAACATGGGTGATTACCAGGCCGCCCTACCGACACTCCCCATGCCTCCGGACGCCATTGGCTGCCGCACACCACAACCCATGACTGACGTCGATGTGGTCAACATGGGCAATGACCAGGCTGCCCTACTGACGCTCCCCACGCCTCCGGATGCCATCGGCTGCCACACGCCACACCCCACAACCGACGTCGACGTGGTCAACATGGGTGATGATCAGGCTGCCCTACTGATGCTCCCCACACCTCCGAATGCCATAAATCACCGTGCACAACCATACAGCGATGACTCTGACCCTGAGACGGTCCTGGCTGCCACCACGCTGACCAGGGACATCCCTCACGACCTCGGGCACTCTATGATGGACATGCAAGTCAACGGGCAAGTATCAAAATGCCTGTTCAACAGTGGCAGCACCAAGAGCTTCATTCACCTGAGCAATGCCTACTCCCTGAGATTAAAATTCCACCCCACCACCTGCATGATAGCACTCACTGCCAAAGGCTGTTGATACCCTCAGCAGCTGCTCGGCTGATATAACTGTGGGAGGGGAGACTTACACAGGGTTCAGGCTCCTGGTCATGCTCAAACTCTGCACCCCAGTCCTCCTGGGCCTAGATTTCCACTGCCACCTGCAGAGTGTCACTTTTGCCTTCGGAGGGCCCCAACCTCAACTCAAGTTACACAGCATGCCAAACTACCAGCCCCGGCCAACCTGTGGCCTCTCCACACTACGCATCACCCCACCAGTGCTCTTCCCACATCTTATGCTAGACTGCAAGCTGATCACCACCTGAAGTAGGCGCTATTGCGTCGCAGACAGAGACTTCATCAAGGCGGAGGTGCGGCGACTCCTGGCAGAAGGTGTCACAGAGCCCAGTAACAGCCCTTTGAGAGCCCAAGTCCAAGCCAAGGATGGTCATGGATTACTCCCAGACCATTAACAGGTACATCCAACTGGACGCCTAACCCCTGCCGAGGATCGCCGACATGGTCTATGAGATAGCCCACTACTGGGTTTTCTCCACGATTGATCTGAAGTTGGCATATTACCAAATCCCCATCCACTCGAAGGACATGCCCTACACCGCCCTCGAGGCAGACGGGCACCTGTACCAGTTCCACTGAGTTCCTTTTGGGGTCACGAACGGGGTCTCCATCTTCCAGCAGGAGATGGACCTCATGATAGACTGGCACAAGCTAAAGGTGATGTTCCTGTATCTGGATAATGTCACTATCTGTGGCTGTGACCAACAGGACCATGATGCTAACCCGGAAAAATTCCTCCAGACGGCCGGGGAGCTCAACCTCACTTACAACAAGGAGAAGTGTGTGTTTAGCACAACCCATCTCTCTATCCTGGGTACAATGTGGCCCATGGGGTCATCGGCCCAGATCCAGAAAGGATGCGCCCATTAATAGAGCTACCTCTCCCCCCACCACGCAAAAGGCCCTCTGCAGGTGCCTTGACCTATTCTCCCATTACTCGCATTGGGGCCCTCGCTTCTCGGACATGGTCCACCCATAGGCCCAAGCTACAACTTTTCCCCTCCCACCCGAGGCGCAGGCAGCCTTCATCCACATCATGCAGGACATCACGGATGCCACGATTCAGGCCGTAGATGAGGACTCCCCCTTCCAGGTGGAGAGTGATGCCTCCGAGGTAGCCCCATCGCTTTCTTCTCTAGGACCCTCCATGGCTCCGAGCTAGGGCATTCCGCCATTGAAAAGGAGGCCCAGGCGATTGTGGAAGTGGATTGCCACTGGCGCCACTACCTTGACGGCAGGAGATTCACCATCCTCACGGACTAGTGGGCCATGGTTTTCACGTTTAACACTACCCACAAGAGCAAGGACAAGAACGACAAGATCCTGCGCTGGAGAGTCGAGCTGGCAACCTACAGCTATGACATCCAGTACCACCCCGGGAGGTTTAACGACTCCCCCGATGCCCTCTCTCAGACCTGCACAGGCTGCAGGCATGGCATGAGTCCCTCTGCTATTCGGGTGTCACCAAGTTGTACCTCTTCATTAAGTTCCAGAACCTGCCGTACATCATCAGGGACATCAGGGACATAACCAAGGGCTGCCACGTTTGCACGAAGTCTAAACCCTGTTTCTTCTTCCACCTGCCCCAGGCCCATGTCGTAAAGGCCAATCGGCAGATCAAGCATCTCGGCATGGACTTCAAAGGGGTCCTGCCTTCCATGAACTGAAATGTCTACTTCCTCATGGCCCGCTTCAGCCCTGGGGGTCGAACCTGCCCCCCCACCCATCCAATACGACTCTCACACGTCGACCTTGGCCCCTTTTGCCACCTTCTGCGCGGCACCACACCAGTCACACAGACCCATGCTGCCAGCCCCCCCACTTCTCCTCCGACCACTGACCAGGAGCCAGTCCTATGACAATCACAGAGACCCCGGCGGCCGCCAGATCATCTCATTCTGTAAATATTGTATTTTGTAGAGTGGGTACGATTCCTTGTTACTGTCCACCCCACCCCCACCACCCTGGACAATTTTAAAGAAGGGAGTGAATGATGTGGTACTCCACCAGGCTACTGCAGGGGGCAACCTTTGTAAGGGGACAGGACAACACCTGGTCGGCTGTCAATCAGTCGGCCTGAATAGATCAAGCCACTCTCCGTCGGGTGTCAATCACCCTCCGGGATATAAGCTGTATCGGCCTCCCGAGGCCTCACTCAGAGTTGCTGCAGCCACAGCCAGCCTGGCTCTGTGGAAGTCTTTGTGGATTAAAGCCAGTTGTACAGTTTATCTTGTGTGTGTCTGATTCTGGCTAATAGCACACCACACCAAACAGAAGGAGGTCATCATGGCAAAGAGGGTGAGTATGATTTGTGCTGCGCTGGGTATAAAGCAAATGTAAAAATTGATCATGCTGATGAATTCCTGAAGGCCCTTGAATGGGTTGGGCCTTGCGAACTGCCGAATGGCCTCCACCTTCTCTGGCAATGGTGTCATTTCGTCCCTGGTGACCCTGTGGCCTAGGAAATTGATCACCTCCTGGCCAAACTGGCACTTTGCTGGGTTGACTGTGAGGCCAAAGTCAGCCAGGCGGGAGCAGAGCTTGCATAAGTGGGTAGCTTGTTCCTGGTGGTTCCTGCTGGCGATGAGGATGTCATCCAGGTAGATGAAAACAAAATCCAGATCTCTGTCCACTGCATCCATGAAGTGCTGGAAGGTCTGTGCTGTGTTTTTAAGTCTAAAAGCCATGCAGAGGAACTCAAACAGTCCAAAGGGTGTGATAATGGCCATCTTTCCGATGTCATCTGGGTGGACAGGGATTTGATGGTAGCCTCATACCAAATCAATTTTGGAGAAAACTGTCACGCCATATAGGTTGGCCATAGAATCCTGTATAGAAAAATAGAAACAGAGAAGATAGGAACAGGAGTAGGTCATTCGGCCCTTTGAGCCTGTTCCGCCATTCAATGAGATCATGGCTGATCTTAAAGTTCAGTACCCCGTCCCCACCTTCTCTCCGTAACCCCCAATTCCCTTATACTGAAGAAATGTATCTAATTCCCTCTTAAATATATTCAATGAACCTACCTCTACTGCTCTCTGTGGCAATGAATTCCACAGATTCACCACCCTCTGGGTAAAGAAATTCCTCCTCATCTCAGTTCTAAATGGTTTGCCTATTATCCTCGAACCATGGCCCCGGGTTCTGGATTCCCCCACCATAGGAAACATCCCTTCCGCATCCATTCTGTCCAGTTCTGCCAGAATTTTATATGTCTCTATGAGATCCCCTCTCAATCTTCTAAACTCCAGCGAGTACAATCCCAAACTGCTTAATCTTTCCTCATAAGTTATTCCTGCCATTCCAGGTATCAGCCTGGTGAATCGCCTTTGCACTCCCTCCATTGCAAGAACATCCTTCCTTAGATACGGCAACCAAAACTGCACACAATACTCCAAATGTGGTCTCACCAAGGCTCTGTACAGCTGCAGTAAGGTATCCTTATTCCTATACTCAAACCCTCTTGATATGAAGGGCAACATACCATTTGCCTTTTTAACCGCCTGCTGTACCTGCATGCTCGCCTTCAATGACTGGTGCACGAGAACCCCTAGGTCTCTCTGCACTTCCCCATCTCCCAATCTATTGCCATTCAAATAGTAATCTGCCCTCCGGTTTGTATTACCAAAGTGGATAACCTCACATTTATCCACATTGTAGTGCATTTGCCATGTATCTGCCCAGTCTCCCAATTTATCCAAATCACACTGGAGTTTCCTGACTCCCTCTTCAGTGACACAGCCCCTCCTAGCTTAGTGTCGTCTGCATATTTGGAGATATTACATCCAGTCCCCTCATCTAGATCATTAATGTAAATTGTGAACAGCTGGGGTCCCAGTACAGATCCCTGTGCCACCCCACTGGTCACCGCCAGCCATTCAGAAAATGAGCTGTTTATCCCAACTCTGTCTCTATTTGGGGTACTAGGTAGCAGTCCAGGGTAGTTGAATCATTGAGGCGCCAGTAGTCCCCGTAAGGTTGCTAGCCCCCTGTGGCCTTGGCTACGGATGATCCCCAGCTCCTCCATACATTTGAACAGCTCCTTGGCCAACTGCAGCTTGTCTGGGGGAAGGTGTCTAGCCTTTGCATGAGGGGCAGAGGCCCTATGTCAGGATGTGATGCTGCACACCGTGTCTTGGCATCGTGTACGTGAACTACGGCCTGAGGATGGAGGGAAATTCAGTCAAAATGCAGCTGTACCTGTCAGTCGGGGTGGTGACTGTGGCCATATGCTGGTTCTGCATGCTGCTGGCAGCGAACTGGATCATCTGGAATGTCTAGGCATTTAGCTTTGAGGTCCACAAGCAGGCTGTGAGCTCAGAGGAAGTCTGTGCTGAGGAATGACTTCTCCACTGTGGCCAGTGTGAAATCTCGTCGGAAGGTCTCGTCACCGAGGCATATTGGCACTCACTGAAGGTCTTTGTGGCAGGGTTGTTGCTGCCTACAGGGTGGGCCTGCATGGTTGTGTTTGGGTCTCTAGTGGTGTTGGTGGCCTGGATGATTCCCGTTTATGGGCTTCTGCTCCCCAGCGCTGGTGGTAGGAACACCACCGCGTCTCTGCTCCCTCTATTGGTTTACGAGGGCGTGGCTGATCCCTGCTTGTTTGGGTTTCGGGCTGCTGCTCAGTCTGGTGGCTCATCAGCTGATTCATGGCAGATTCCTTCTCCCTTTTGGTGCACCAGAGGATGTCCGCCTTCGCTGTGACCTTGCCGGGGGTGGGGGGGGGGTTGCTGAAATCCACATCTGCTAGCAGCAGCTGGATATCATTGGGCATCTGTTCTAAGAATGCCTGTTCAAACATGAGGAAGGGCTTGTGGCCCTCCACCAGCATGAGCATTTCATCCTTGAGGGCAGATGGCAATCTGTTCACTAGGCCGTCTAGGTGCATGAACATGGCTGCTTTCTGGCATCTTGAGATCCCGTAGGTGCTGATGAGAAGCACCTTTGACACGGAGTATTTACCTCTGGTGGGTTCTATATGAGTTCATCCATTCTGGCTGCAGTTACTTGGTCCAGGGAGCTGACGACATAGTAGTACTTGGTGGAGTCTAATGTAATCTGTTTTATCTGGAACTGCCTCTGCCTGTCCAAACCAAGTGCATGGGAGAAGCATCCAGAAAGTTGGGAGTTTGAGGGCGACTGCACTGACTGCTGCAGCGTCCATACTGTTGAGTCCAGAATTGTCAGGACCTGTCGGGGTCAACAATGTAGTGGCAGCTAAATGGAGTTGGGAAGAATGAGACCAGTTGTCGGTGGGTTCATTTGCACTCCAGTTTTTTATAAGGCTACCAATAGCCTTATAAGGCTATGGGTAAGTCCCTCCCTCGCGTTGGAAATGACATCTGACGTTACCCCGCGCACATGTGGACCCGACCTGGCCGGCGGAAAAGACAACCCCGGCAGCACCCTCTTGATGTGGCTGCTCCACTGCCGTGACTGTAACACGCGGAGCCGGTTTGCCTGCTGTCAGTGATGTGCACCGCCACAAGGGTACATTTTCCTGTGTGTATCTCACCTTGTACCTGATCCTTAGGACATCACTAATCTTGTCGACGTAAGATACTTTGATATTGATTTCTAGTCATGGGTATTCATGACTAGAAGTGAAAATGGAACAAAATGGATAATGCTAAAATTAGCAAGCTAAACTAACACTCAGCTAAGTACAGTTAAGTCCAAGAAAAATCTAAGAAGAGTGATTCAAAGGAAGGTTAATTGTAGGGCAGCTAAAATAGTAATAAAGGATCCTGAACAACTGTGCAGGCATTACATTTTTTTTGATTATGTGAAAAGGCAGCACCCTTGCAAAGATTGTATTTGATGCAATGGACATGTTGGCTCTAGTCAAGGTTGAGCACTTTATTTTTGCTTCAATCTCAATTGTTAGGATTAAAGAATGATTAAAAAAATCTATAACTAACATGATAAGATTCTCAATACTAAAAGTTTTCCTCCCAGTTGAACGCTTTTCTGACTTGGGAATCACCATGGCGGAAATGATTTAAGAATGTTATCAAAGCAAACATGCCATATCCTCTCTGACTTAGTTATAATTATTCAAAATGGAGTAGGAGCATAAGAAAAAGCAGTGATATCCTTGAGCCCAATCAGGGGCCATAGTGTAAAAGGATGAAAGTTACCGAACGACCCACCCACCCAGCCTTGACACAACTCAAGCTACAATCATGGCAAAGTCTGTAGCATCTTTGTTAATGTCATCAGCAAATATCAATCTCACAAAACTTGGATGCAAAGCAAGTTATCCCTTTACTTTCAATCCATTGGATTGTCTAAGGGGAAAAGTGTGAGGTGATAAAAGGGAAGGTGTTCGGGCAATCATTGCATTTGCAATATTTGATTGTTTAAAGAGGGGATTATTAGGGACACTCAAAATGGGTTAACAAAAAGTTATGTGGTACTTCTATGTGGCAATAATATTTTTTGAAGATCTCACCTTGGTAGTTGATAAAGTAACACCCAACCCCAACCCACCAATTTTCCCCTGCAACCGTGTCTGCCTGTCCCGCATCGGACTTGTCAGCCACAAACGAGCCTGCAGCTGACGTGGACATTTACCCCCTGCATAAATCTTCGTCCGTGAAGCCAAGCCAAAGAACCACACTAAACATAGTCTATTTAGGCTGTCCAACAGCTTTTAACGAGGTCCTGCTCAAAAGGCTTTTTTAGTTGTAAAACACAGAAGTCTGCAGACACTGTGAGTGAAGTAAAAGCACAGTGCAGAAGAAACTCAGCAGTGTACTTCATGTAGCAAAAATAAAGAAACATAGCCAATGTTTCAGGCTTGAGCCCTTCATCAAGGTTTCTGTGGAAAAGATAAAGAGACAAACAACTTTTCAGGCTTGAGCCAGTTGTCAAGGCCTTGATGAAGGGCTCAAGCCCAAAACATTGGTTATTCCAAGTTCCGGACAGAAAAATGTCTCAAATATCTGATTGAATCATATTTGTCCTTTGATTGGACACTAACTAGCAAGTTAGAATGCTTCCAAAATTATCAAGCACAGTTTAACTTTGCCCCCCCCCCCACCCAGCTCCAATAATCCAAACTATTGGCGCCAATCCCCCCTGCCATTTTGAGATGTGCCCAATGTTCCCATCTCTCTCCCTTTCTTTGAGCTCCCCATATTCATTCTTACTTCTAATATACATTCATCTTTAAACTAGTGAACCGGTGTTGACTCGAAAGGCCAATAAGGCCTGTTTCCGCTCCGTAAATGGTTATATGGTTAAGGTGTTTGAACATGCTGCCATTTATGGTGATACGTTGGGCTGGATTGAGGATTTCCTGTTTAAATACTCCCAGAGATCTGGCCTTCACTGCTTTGTGCGGCAGTGAGTTCCACAGATCCATGACCCTCTGACTAAAGAAGTTCTTCCTCCTCTCTGATTTAATTGGATAACTAATTTTAGGACTATGACCCCTTGTCTTCGATTCACCCATCAAGGGAAATATCTTATTCACATTCACTCTATCAAAATTTCAATATTTGAAATATTTCTATGAGATCTCCCTCATTCTCCTCTTCTCCAACGAATACAACCCAAGAGCTGTCAAATGCTCCCTATACGCCAGCCCCTGCATTCCAGGAATGATCCTAGTAAAGCTCCTCTGCACCCTCTCCAGCAACATCACATCATTTCTAAGATAGGGGGCCCAAAACTGTACACAGTACTCCAAATGGGGTCTCACCAGTGCCTCATAGAGTCTCATTAACACCTCTCTATTCTTATACACTATACCTCTTGAAATGGATGCTAGCATAGCATTTGCCTTCTTCACTACCAATCTTACCTGGGCATTAACTTTTAGATTACTCTGCACAAGGACACTCAGGTCTCTTTGCACCTCCGAGGATTGAATTTTCTCCCCATCCTAAGGTGGTTATAATATGTATGTTTGCACTATGAAGCTGTTGCAAAACACTGAATTTCATGATTTGTTAATGACAATAAATTTTGATTCTGATATTATGTTTCTTCTTGTCAAGCACAGAATAGGGTTGGCATAGTTATTCTGAATTGTTCAAATAGGGTAAAAAAAAGAATTTACCAGCTAAAGCATTGCAGATTTAAGTGTAAACTGATTGAGGTTGTTCAGAGTAAAGGGAATAGATTGCAAGAGAATTGGCATTTTAGTTCAATTATATTGAATAGGAAGTACCAGGATTCAGGAAGTAGTTTTATCATATCAGATTTGCTCTATCACAAGGGAGTTTTTTTATGCAAGTTTGTCCAATCTCTCCTTATAACCATTTAATTGCCTCTAATCCAAGCAGTGCCCTTGTTCATTTCTTTTGTTGCCTTTCCAAAGCCTCCACAACCTTCGAGGTGGCCTGGTTAGTGTAATGGTTTACACAGCACTCCTACATCCCCAACAGCTGGGTTTAAATCTGGCACTGTCTATAAGGAGTTTGCATATTCTCTTCATGTCTGCATGCATTTGCTCCCATCCTTTAATAATGAGGATTGTAGGTAGTTTGGGGGCATGGGCTTGTGGGCTGGAAGAGTCTGTTACCGTGCTGCATGTCTAAATGTTAAAAAGAAATCCTGTAATGGGTCAACTGGAATCCCCCACAATAATCCAAAAATGGCCTGTATTACATAGAGCTGCAACATGACTTCCTTAATCTTATACTCAATGCCCCGACCAATGAAGGCAAAGATCCATATTCCTTCTCTACCATCCTATCCACTGACATGACAACTTTCAGGGAGCTATGGACCTGGACCCCCAATCCCCTCTGCCTTTCAGTGCTTTGGAGTCCTGACATTAACTGTATAGTTTTCCCTTACATTTGTCCTCAAAATATTTTCAAGGCAGAGCTAAACAGATCCTTTAGAAGAAGGTAATGAAAATTTACAATGGCTGGACTAGAATGCAGAGAGCAGGTTACATCTTGGTCATCTATGGTCTTACTGAATGATGAAGCAGTCTTGAGGAACCAAGGGGACTTCACCTGCTCATAATTTGTCAGTTTGTATATTCAAGAGACCTAATTTTCTTGTGAGTTTGAATTTAGTCATAGAGTTTCACAACACAGAAACTGCCCTTCAGCCCATCATATCCATGCCCATTGTTCTGTCTATCTAAGCTGGTGCCCTTTGCCCAAGTCATCCCTTAAATCTTTTCCTATCCATTTACCTAGACCTACATGACATTATCTCATCAGTAAGCATCCCCAATGATATTTAATGCAGCAAATTTGGAAACAAAGCAAGAATTATTCATGCTATAAAGAGATTTGGTCCATATATATTTCTATTTTTATTTTTTTTCTCTCAATTGTATTCATTTGTTGTATGAGGGGCTGTTATATTTACACCTCAAATTTCCAATGTGCTATTTAATTGCTGTATATTGCCTTTCTGTTTACAGAGAAATCTGATTAAATCAATAAATTGATTTATCCTCATCCTAAAGGACTGTGCAGTATACATAGTGCCCTTAGCTATGACTGCAGATCTTTTTTTTTTCCTGTAGTTTTATATTTGATTCTCAATTTTCCATTAATTCTGCAATAAATTTAACACAGTATTGCTCATCCAATACTCTGGGGAAGAAGCTTGCCCAGAATAAGGGCAATGGTGACAGTGAATGAAAGCAGATGTTCTAGATAACAATTAAATGTGTACATATTTAATATGAAATTTAATAATATCTGAAACATTTTAGACAAAATGGAATAGAGTTAACAATGGAATAATGTTGAAAACAAAAATCAGAAGAGGGTGGAATTAGGCTGCTTATTTACTTCCTCATATTTTACTTAGTGTAAAAATACTTGCACGTTACAATGATGCTTGTTGCTAACCTCAGAGAAAGCTGAAGGAAAAGGTGCAGTGAACAAGAGGACATGGATTTTGCCCTTCTGCATCAACTTCATTTGCTGTCAGTCATCACCTCTGCGGATCTCCAGGGTCTAGCAACAGTGATGTCATCAAGCTGATTGAACAGCCAATCACAACAAAGAATTTGCACAGACAGCAAGTCTGAAAGGAAAATGGATATCATTTCAATAGATTTTTGAAAATATTGTAATAAAGTTGATGACAGATGCACAAGATGTGGCAGAAACTAATAATATAAACATTAAAAAGAACTATTATTTAAAAAAAACATGGAGTTTTGAAAAAAATTGTCTGAGAAAATGACAATACATATCCTTCATTTTATTATGGACAAAACACTTGTGTTAAACAGTAACAATGGCATCGCACATAACCATAAGCTTAATACATAATTCAAAGCACTCAAATATTTTCCCTATTTTTTAAATGGTGAGAACAGATGCAAATTCCTGAAGCTATCAGCGGCTCCTGAATATGGCATTAGAGGTGGTATAAAACAGGATAACCTGTGAAGGAGCAGAGATTTACCAAAGGTAATATCTGCATTTGTATATTTCACTGTGTGTGTTAATATTGAAGGTGTGATTAGCAGGTTTCTTCCTTTATATAGCTTTGGGTTGATTAGCTGACCGCTATTTCTCACTTTCTGGCCGTGAGGTCACTTCAACCTGAGCATAATCGACTTTGCAGTACAAGAATTATTGGTTACTTTAAAACATTGGATCATTGAGTTAAATGGTCTTCTCTCAACATGTGATAGTGAAATGCCCATGTGGAACAGGACAAAGGTGAGAACTCAGGTCAGGAATTGGGGGGCATGCATTATCAATTAGTCTTTTACTGCTTCCAGACTGCAGGTAACTTAGACATGACTTGCTGTAGGATGGCTTTGAGGGCATATCTTTTGAACTCATCAAAATTAGGAAAACAATCAAGAATGATATTTATGGCCTGAGTTAAAGTGATCTGACTAAAATTGGTCAAAGGATAGAGCCAAACAGCAGTGCAATGTTTTTATGCAATTAAATGACAGAAGGAAGGTGTTTGTGTGATTTGTGCCGGTTCTAACTTGGCGAGCTCTCCACTGGCCACCGTGACAGAGGTGCACCAAAGAAGAGGTACAACAAGGACTGCCTAAAGAAATCTCTTGGTGCCTGCCACATTGACCACCACCTCAAACCGTGCATCTTGGCGCCTCACAGTTCGGCGGGCAGCAATCTCCTTTGAAGAAGACCGCAGAGCCCACCTCACTGACAAAAGACAAAGGAGGAAAAACCCAACACCCAACCCCAACCAACCAATTTTCCCTTGCAACCGCGTCTGCCTGTCCCGCATCGGACTTGTCAGCTACAAACGAGCCTGCAGCTGACGTGGACATTACCCCTCCATAAATCTTCGTCCGCAAAGCCAAGCCAAAGAAAGAAGAAGAGAAGAAGAACTCCATCATTTTGCATTTGCCTCTTGTATTATTCTGTATTTTTATTCCTCAAATATCATCCCAGTTCTTTTAAAATTGTGCTTTAAAATTTTGCTTTATTGCTTATTTATGGTCTTTTACACTCCTATATACAGTCCCGTCCATAATGTTTGGGACAATGACACGACTTTCCTTTATTTTCCCCTATAATCCACAGTTTTAAATTTGTAATCAAATAATTCACATGTGATTAAAGTGCACATTCTAGATTTTATTCAAGGTTATTCATTGCTTTAGCAGTATGTTTGGGATCATTGTCTTGCTATAGGATGAAGCACAGACCAATGAATTTAAAGACATTTGCTTGAACCTGAGTAGTTAAGGTGCCTCCTGAAGAGTATTTCTGATCTATCGAACAGGATTTGGGCATTTTTCTTCATTATGATGTGAATGCTTCTGTCTTCAGGTCTTCCTCGGCCTACCAGTCCCTTTGTGATTATTAAGCTCCTCAGTATGTTCTTACTTCTTAATGATGTTCCAAACAGTTGATTTTGGTCATCCTAAAGTTTGGGCAATGTCTCTTCCTGTTTTATTCTTGTTTATCAGCCTCATAATGGCTTCTTTGACTTTCATTGGCACAACTCTGGACCTCATGTTGAAAAATGGCAATAACAGACTTCAAAGGATTAGAAGCAAACCTGGCTCTCGTATACCTGCACCAATGACACAAACACCTGTGAAGCCATATGTACCAAATATTATGGTGCGCTGAAATGGGGAAACTATGTATAAAAAGTTCTTTAATTTCTACATGGTCAAACCAAAATGTATACAAAAAACCTTAAATAAAATCTGAAACGTGCACTTTAATCACATTGCAAATTTAAAACTATGGAGCACAGGGGCAAGTAAAGAACACAAGATGTCTTTGTCCCAAATATTATGGAGGGCAATGTCGCTGGAATATTTTTCCTAAATGAGTTAGTTTTTCTGAAAGAGTATCTTGTATAATCAGCACGCGTCAAGTTAATTCTTCAGTCACACTCTCTCTTCCTCACCACTAGTCATAAGGCATAAATTCATATTATAGAACCATCTAACCATATACAGCACAGAACAGGCCAGTTTGGCCCTACTAGTCCATGCCGGAACAAATCCCCACCCTCCTAGTCCCACTGACCAGCACCTGGTCCATACCTCTCCAATCCTCTCCCCTCCATGTAATTATCCAGTTTTTCCTTAAATGTAAATAATGTCCTTGCTTCAACTGCCTCTGCCGGAAGCTTATTCCACATCCCAACCACCCTTTGCGGGAAGAAATTTCCCCTCATGTTCCCCTTGTAATTTTCCCTCTGCAATCTCAAACCATGGCCTCTGGTTTGAATATCCCCTGCTCTTAATTGAAAAAGCATATCCACGTTGACTCTCCCTGTCCCTTTTAAAATCTTGAACATCTCCATCAAATCCCCCCTCAATCTTCTACGCTCCAGAGAAAAAAGACCCAGGCTGCTCAACCTTTCTCTGTAACTCAAACCCTGACATCCTGTCAACATTCTCGTGAACCTTCTCTGCACTCTCTCTATTTTGTTGATATCCTTCCTATAATTCGGTGACCAAAACAGCACACAGTATTCCAAACTTGGTCTCACCAATGCTTTGTACAATTTCATCACAACATCCCAACTCTTGAATTCAATACTCCGATTGATGAAGGCCAACATTCCAAATGCCTTCTTCACCACTCTAACTACCTGAGTATCAACTTTGAGGGTACTATTTACCATAACTCCTAAATCCCTTTGTCGGTCTGCACTCCTCAATTGTCTACCATTCAATGTATATGACCTATTTAGATTTCCCTTTCCAAAATGCAACACTTCACACTTATCCGTATTAAATTCCATCAGCCATTTCTCAGCCCACTCCTCCAGCTTTCCTATATCTCTTTTTAAGCTACGGTAATCTTCCTCACTGTCCACAATACCACCAATCTTTGTATCATCTGCAAACTTACTTATCCAATTTACCACCCCTTCCTCCAGATCGTTAATATATATAACAAACTATAGTGGACCCAGGAGCAATCCCTGAGAAACTCCACTAGTCACTGTCCTCCAATTTGACTAACAATTTTCTACCACTACTCTCTGACACCTCCCATCCAACCATTGCTGAATCCATTTCACTACCTCCTTATTTATACCTAATGCCTCCACCTGTTTTCCTAACCTCCTGTGGGGAACTTTGTCAAAAGCTTTACTAAAGTCTAAATAGACAACATCCACAGCCTTCCCTTCATCAATCTTTTTTGTAACCCCCTCGAAAAACTCTATAAGGTTTGTTAAGCATGATCTACCCCTGACAAAACCATGCTGACTACTACCTATCAATCCCTGTTCTTCCAAATATTTGTAAATGCCATCCCTCAGAACACTTTTCATCAACTTACCCATATTATATCTCTATATTAATAGAAATGAACAATAAAAGTCAAAAAAAATGTTCTGATGGGCCATTGAGTCACCTGAAATAGGAAAAAATGAGAAGCATATGTTATTCTAATACGGATAGAACTGATATCATACATTGTTGTATTTGAGAAGGTTCAGTTGGCCATTGACCACAACAGAGAGCAATCAGCCAATTCCTGTTTGTCACAAGCTTTGTACACACACACACACACACACACACACACACACACACACACACACACACACACACACACACACACACACACACACACACACACACACACACACACACACACACACACACACACACACACAAGGATAAAGGAGGCAACATATATGCCTGAGGGGGAGGAGGTCCTAAATGACTTTGCGTCAGTATTCACAAGGGAAAAGGACCTTGATCACGGTGAGGTTGGAACAGAACAGAATGTGGAGGTTAAGAAAAAGGAAGTCTTTGATCTTCTTAAAAACATCAAGATTGATAAGGGTCAATCTGACCCTGGGGTCAGATGCCAAGTTGCTGTGGAAAGGAAGTGAAAGCTGGGGCAGTAGTTATCAGCTTTGAGCCTTCTTTAGCCACAGGGGTGGTGCCAAAGGATTGGAGAATGCCAAATACATCCCCTTGTTTACAAAAGGTAATAAGGAGAATCCTTGGAATTATAGACCGGCGAGTCTGTCGTCACTGGCATGCAGACTAATGGAGAGCATTCTTAAGGATACCATCTATGAACATTTGGAAAAGTGCAGTCTATTTAAGAACAGTCAGTATGGCCTTGTGAAGGGAAGGTCGTGCCTCACGAGCCCAATTGATTTTTTTTTGAGAAGGTAAATTAAATTGATGATGGTAGGACATTAGATGCGGTTTATATGCATTCTGTTCTGGGACTGCAGCTCTTGTGATTTTTATTAATGACTGGATGAAGAGGCAGAGGATGGATCAGTGACATCACGGGAAATACAAAGGTTGGAGGAGTTGTGGATTGAACTGCAGGTTGTCAAAGATTACAAGAGGATATAGACAGGATGCAGAGTTTGGCAGATGGAGTTCAATCTGGATAAGTGTGAGGCAATACATTTTGGAAGGACAAACCAGAAGGTTGAATACAGGGTTAATGATTTGTTACTTAAGGTGAGGATGAATCCATGCATCCCTCAAGGTCACAGGTTGATAGGATAGTTAAGAAGGCCTATGGGATAATGGGCTTCATTAATAGGGGGATTGAGTTCAGGAGTAGAGAGGTCATGTTGCAATTCTGCAAATCTCTGGTGAGATAACACTTAGAGTATCGTGTTCAGTTCTCGACACCTCATTATAGGAAGGATGTGTTAGCAATGGAGAGGGTGCAGAGGAGATTTACAAGGATATTGCGTGGATTGGGAAACAAGTCTTGTGAGGCAAGATTAGCAGAGCTGTGATTTTTCTCTTTGGAGTGTAGAAGGATGAGAGGATGGGCTTTCTTGGGGTGGGGTGAAAACCATCATGTATGTAATCAATTTGTTTTTTGATATCTGTATTATAACAATTATAGTTACTGAATGTAGGGAATTTTAAATAAAATATTAAAAATATAGTATGAGGAGACTAAAGAGAGGTCTACAAGATTATAAGAGGCATACATAGGGTGAAGAACTAGTGCCTTTCTGTACAGACAGGAATAGCAAACACCAGTGGACATATGTACAAAGTTAAGGGAGGGAAGTTTAGGGGAAACATCAGGGGTCAGTTTTTTTTTAATGCAGAGATGTGGGTGCCTTGAATGACTTGCCAGGGATGGTGGTGGAGGATTCTTAGACAGGCACATGGATGGAAGAAAAATAGAGGGTTACAGGGTAGGGAGTGTTTAGTATTTATTTTAAGGAATCTATTGGTTGGCACAATGAGAGGGCCAATGGGTCTGTCTTGTGCTGTAGTGTTCTATAAGTATGGGGAAATTGCAAAGGATCAGAATAAGAGTATATCACTGTGTGAATGAGGATGTAGTGAGATGAATGACTCTGCTCTTCACTATAAGACCTATCTTGTATGATTCACAAAAGGCCGATGCTGATGGCTCCTTTCAACCAGCAGGCAAGAGATTTGAGATAAAGTCATCAATATTCCATGCTGCACTACTTTACGTACTGCTGACGTATGTCTTTGTGTCAGTTACTTTGATCTTACGCTGACAGTGTACTGACCCTCATCGATGTTTGCTTTAGGCATTAGAGTTTTTTTGCAGAAGTATTGTATAACACAATGATGTTAGAATGAGTCAGTAAAATGCAGGCAAGCATTAATTTAAATTGAAGATCTACTAATTCAGTGCTTTATATGTATTCAAATTACACTCTTTACATATGCATTCAATTATACAAATTATGCATATTGTTATAAAAACATGGAATAATTCTGTAGAAAAGGAAAGCAAATTTCTTGCCTGTCAATGCAGGCTATGGTTTTGATATTGATTGGTTTACAATTATTTCACACTTCACACAACTTGCACCATACACTCTGAAACAGATGGAAATATGTTTATTGGATAAATGTATCATAGATGATTAATAATTGAATGTTAAAGTTTTGCAATTGCTATTTTTGCAATTGCTTTTAACAGTTAGCCATCTGATATGTAATATAATTTACATTCATAATGCTTTATAAATAGTTATCATGAATTTATTTTGCTAAGAATCATAATACATCTTGGCTCATTGCTCAACAACCTTCAGTGGAGTTGTAAGTTCACTTCAAGTTATTGAAAAAGCAAAGATTGAACTATTATATAGTGATTTGGATCAAAGCTCCATGTTCTTTAATGAGAAAACAAATCAGACCATACTACATGAATGCTAATGCAAATTCTTTCATAGATGCGGTGCTCAGGCTTTCGGTAATATTTATATCTAACAAAGCCCATTAATCAAAAGCCTTCAAGAATATCCAAACCTGTTACATGAGTATAATACATGCATCAAGGGTAAACTTTATCCAGGCACCCACTTTGTCAGGCCGCATCAGAATTTTATACAGTAATGTCTTACAAGAATTACAAAGAGTACCTTTGAGACTCCATCTATAAAATGTACATTTTGCTCTCATTGCCTACTTGCTCTGAAGAGAGCGTCACAAAGTTTCACCTGAATGGTTTCTGGCATCGCCGTACAAGGAAAGAGTGAGCAGATGAGCTGTATGCTCCACTGTTTAGTTCAATAACTGATAATCTCATTGAGATGTAATAGGACAGATGCAGGGAGAATGTTACCTCTGTGGGAGGGGGAAGGAACATAGGAACATTGGAAGTAGGAACAGGAGTAGGCTAAAAATGGCCCATCGAGCCTGCTCCGCCATTCAATATGATCATGGCTGATCGAATTTATAACCTAACTCCACTTACCTGCTTTCTCCCCATATCCCCCAATTCCTCTATCATGTAAAAATTTATCTAACCGAATTTTAAATATGTTTAATGAAGCAGCCTCAACCACTTCCCTGGTTAGAGAATTCCAAACATTCACTACTCTCTGGGAAAAACTATTTTTCCTCAACTCTGTCCTAAATCTACTTCCCCGAATCTTGAGACTGTGTCCTCTCATTTTAGTTTCCCCGGCTAGCTCAAAAAACCTTCCTACATCTATCCTATCCATACCCTTCATAATCCTATATGTTTCTATAAGATCTCCTCTCATTCTTCTGAACTCGAGCAAATACAATCCTAGATGATTTAATCTTTCATCATAAGTCAACCCCTTCATCCCAGGGATCAACCTAGTAAACCTCCTCTGGACCATCTCCAAAGCCAGTATATCCTTCCTCAAATATGGAGACTAGAACTGGACACAGTACACCAGGTGCAGTCTCACCAGTACCTTATACAGTTGCAACGTTACCTATCTACTCCTGAATTCAATTCCTCTAGCGATGAAGGCCAGCATTCCATTTGCCTTCTTAATAACCTGCTACACCTGCAACCTAACTTTTTGCGATTCATGCACAAGCACTCCCAAGTCCCTCTGCACAACAGCATGCTGTAGTTTTTCACCCTTTAAATAATATTCAGCTCTTTTATTTTTCTTGCCAAAGTGGATAACCTCACACTTACTAACATTGTACTCCATCTACCAGACCTTTGCCCACTCATCCAGCTTAACTATATCCCTCTGCAGATTCTCCACATCCTCATTACAATTTGCTCTTCCACTCAATTTGGTGTCATCCACAAACTTGGCTACACCACATTTTGTCCCCTCCTCCAAGTCATCAATGTAAATGATGAACAGTTGTGGGCCTAACATTGATCCCTGCGGCACCCCACTCTCTGCCAACCTGAAAAACTCCCATTTATCCCGACTCTCTGCCTCCTGTCAGACAACCAATTTTCAATCCAGGCCAATATACTTCCCCAGACTCCACTTTCCTGTCACTTACTGATAAGTCTCTTGTGTGGCACCTTATCAAACACTTTCTGGAAATCCAAATATGCAACATCAACCTGTTCCCCTCTATCCACCGCACCCATTACATCCTCAAAGAATCCTAACAAGTTTGTCAAACAAGATCTTCCCTTTCTAAAACCATGATGCATCTGCCTGATTGAACCCTTATGTTCCAAAAGTTTCACAATTTCATTTTTAATGACGGCTTCAAGCAATTTTCCAACCACAGACGTCAAGCTAATTGGCCGATAATTTCCAATCTTTTGCCTACATACCTTTTTAAAAAGTGGCGTGACATTTGCTGTCTTCCAGTCTGCCGGGACCTGCCCAGAATCCAAGGAATTTTGGTATATGACCACCAATGCATCAACTATAACTTCTGCCATTTTATTCAAAACCCTTGGATGCATATCATCTGGACCAGGTGATTTGTCTGGCTTTAGTCCCATTAGTTTCTCCATCACTACTTCCTTTGTAACAACTATTTTATCAAGGCCCTCCCCAACATTCGCATCCTTAACTCCACACTTGTGCATGCTGGACACGTCTTCCACTGTGAAGACTGACAAAATATTTGTTTAATGCCTCGGCCATTTCCTCATTTTTTGCTACCAGTTTTCCTTTCTCATCCTCCAAGGGTCCTATGTTAACTCTGGTCACCCTCTTCCGTTTTATATATTTATAAAATTTTTTGCTTTCTGTTTTTATATTTTGTGCCAATTTACTTTCATAATCCTTTTTCCCATTTCTTATTACCCGTTTTGTAACCCCTTGTTGTCTCAAAGTTTTCCCAATCTTCCAGTTTCCCACTGCTCTTTGCAGCTTTGTACACCTGCGCCTTCAATTTTATACTCTCCTTTATTTCCTTTGTTAACCACGGTTGATTTTTCCTTCCCTTGCTGCCCTTTTTCCTGACCGGAATATATTTTGTTGAGCATTACAAAATATTTCTTTGAAAATCTTCCACTCTTCCTCAACTGTTTAATCAATTAGCCTGTGCTCCCAGTCCACTCTGCCCAATTCCTCCCTCATCCTATGGTAGTCACCCCTGTCTAAGATTAATATATTAGTTTTAGATCTAACTATTTCCCCTTCCATCTGAATGAGAAATTCAATCATACTATGATCACTATTTCCCAGATGGTCTCTGACTATTACATCATTTACTCTACCTATCTCATTGCACAACACTAGATCCAGGAGAGCATTTTCTCTTGTGGGTTCCTTAACATGCTGCTCAAGAAAGCTATCGCGGATGCATTCTATGAAGTCCTCTTCCAGACTCCCATGACCAACTTGATTTTCCCAATCTATGTGGAAGTTAAAGTCCCCCATGACGACTGCCGTATCATTATTACATGCCTCACTTATCTCTCTATTTATTTCCTGTGCCACTAAACTATTGTTATATGGTGGGCGATAGATAACACCCACCAATAATTTTTTCCCTTTGTTATTCTTTATCTCTACCCAAATGGACTCAACATTATGCTCTTTAGATCTTATATCATTCCTCACTACTGCCTGGAGCTCATCTTTGATTATAGTGGGCAAAGGAGTTAAGAGTTATGGGGATAAGGCTGGAAAGGGGTACTGATGGTAGTGATCAGCCATGATCTGTAAAATGGCGGTGCTGCCTCGATGGGCCAAACGCCCTACTCCAGCTTCTATTGTCTATTGTCTACTCCACCTCCCTTACGATCGTGTCTCTCTCTGCACCACCTGATAACCTTGAAAGTTTAATTCCCATTTAGGGTCACCTTGTAGCCATGTTTCCGTGATGGCTACCAAATCATAGGCATGGGTACCGATTTGCGCCTCAAGTTCACTAACCTTATTTCTAATACTGCGGGCATTCAGATAAAGTGCCCTTATGCTCTTTGTCCTTTTAATATCTAGTGACTTCTGTAACCTTTTCTTTTGATTTTTCTGCCCACTATTTTTCTTTGTAATTTTCTTAACACTATCATTGACCCGAAAACTCACTGCACCATCTGATTTTTTACTTTCTCCTCCCAATATTACTTTTCCTATTTTACTTTTCCTGGCCATTACTTTATCTTCCCTACTATTTTCCCTATCACTCTGGTTCCCATACCCCTGCCTAATTAGTTTAAACCTTGCCCCACTGCTGTACCAAACATACTTGCCAAAATGTTGACGCCTTTTGGATTTAGGTGCAACCCGTCCCTCTTTTAAAGATCATGCCTTCCCCAAAAGAGATCCCAATGATCCAAGAACCCAAATCCTTGCCTTGTACACCAGCACCTCAGCCACACATTCATTTTCCTTATCTTTACATTCTTTTCATCACTTGCATTTGGAACAGGTAGTAATCCCGAGATCACCACCCTAGCGTTCCTGTCTTTCAGCTTTCATCCCAGTTCACTGTAATCCCTTTTCATTACCTCCTCCCTTTTCTTGTCAATGTCATTTGTACCCACATGTACCAAGACATCAGGCTGCTCTCCCTCTCCTCTCAGAATATTTTGGACCCGATTTGTGATTTCTCGTACCCTTGCACCAGGGAGGCAGCACACCATGCGGGTATACTTATCTGGCTCACAGAACCTCCTGTCCGTACCCCTGACTATGGAGTCCCCAATAACTACTGCATTTCTCCTTTTCTTTTGCACCACTCTGCCAGGCTCATTGCCATTGACCTGGTGCCCGTGGCCATCTTCTGTCCGGTCATCTCCCTCAACAGAATCCAACACGACATAACTGTTGCTGAGTGGGATAGTCACTGGTGTGCTCTCCGTTTTTCTCGCTTTTTTCTTTCCCCCCCTGACGGATTCCCACTTAGCTGACATGGGTTCTGGAGTATTTATCGCCCTGAAAGTTGAATCGATTAATTCCTCACTCTCCCTTACAAGCCTCAGGTCATCAATCTGCAACTCCATATCCCTAATTTGCTCCCTTAGTAACTGCATCTCGGTACTCCTGGTGCAGATGTGGCCATTTGGGAGGGTGGAGGTCACCCATTGTTCCCACATCTGACACTCAGTACAGAGCACTAACCCTATTGGCATGACTCTGAATACGAAGGCAAATAACTCAGCTTACCTTTTCTCCTTGCCTGCTTTCTGCAAAGCCTGATAAGCCAAAGCCAGGAAGTCTCACTCCTCGCTGTCCGCTCTCTTCCCTTTCACTCCTTTTATTGGCCCCTTGACCAATTAACCCTGTGACTTTCAGCAAGCTCCTCCTCCTCTGACTCCCAGCCAAACCAAATAGGTCCAAGCCCCGGTAAGCCTCCGACTTTAATAGCTTACTTTGTCCTCATTTTCATCAAGCTCCTCCTCCTCTGACTCACTTTCAGCAAGCTCCTCCTCTTCTGACTCACTCAGCAAGCTCCTCCTCCTCTGACTCACTTTCAGGAAGCTCCTCCTCCTCTGACTCACTTTCAGCAAGCTCCTCCTCCTCTGACTCACTTTCAGCAAGCTCCTCCTCCTCTGACTCACTTTCACCAAGCTCCTCCTCCTCTGACTCACTTTCACCAAGCTCCTCCTCTTCTGACTCGCTCAGCAAGCTCCTCCTCCTCTGACTCACTTTCACCAAGCTCCTCCTCTTCTGACTCACTTTCACCAAGCTCCTCCTCTTCTGACTCACTCAGCAAGCTCCTCCTCCTCTGACTCACTTTCAGCAAGCTCCTCCTCCTCTGACTCACTTTCACCAAGCTCCTCCTCCTCTGATTCACTTTCACCAAGCTCTTCCTCCTCTGACTCACTTTCAGCAAGCTCCTCCTCCTCTGACTCACTTTCAGCAAGCTCCTCCTCCTCTGACTCACTTTCACCAAGCTCCTCCTCCTCTGACTCACTTTCACCAAGCTCCTCCTCCTCTGACTCACTTTCACCAAGCTCCTCCTCTTCTGACTCACTCAGCAAGCTCCTCCTCCTCTGACTCACTTTCAGCAAGCTCCTCCTCCTCTGACTCACTTTCACCAAGCTCCTCCTCCTCTGACTCACTTTCACCAAGCTCCTCCTCCTCTGACTCACTTTCACCAAGCTCCTCCTCCTCTGACTCACTTTCAGCAAGCTCCTCCTCCTCTGACTCACTTTCACCAAGCTCCTCCTCTTCTGACTCACTTTCACCAAGCTCCTCCTCCTCTGACTCACTTTCAGCAAGCTCCTCCTCCTCTGACTCACTTTCAGCAAGCTCCTCCTCCTTTGACTCACTTTCACCAAGCTCCTCCTCCTCTGACTCACTTTCACCAAGCTCCTCCTCCTCTGACTCACTTTCACCAAGCTCCTCCTCTTCTGACTCACTCAGCAAGCTCCTCCTCCTCTGATTCACTTTCACCAAGCTCCTCCTCCTCTGACTCACTTTCACCAAGCTCCTCCTCCTCTGACTCACTTTCAGCAAGCTCCTCCTCCTCTGACTCACTTTCAGCGAGCTCCTCCTCCTCTGACTCACTTTCAGCGAGCTCCTCCTCCTCTGACTCACTTTCACCAAGCTCCTCCTCCTCTGACTCACTTTCACCAAGCTCCTCCTCTTCTGAATCACTCAGCAAGCTCCTCCTCCTCTGACTCACTTTCCGCAAGCTCCTCCTCCTCTGACTTACTTTCAGCAAGCTCCTCCTCCTCTGACTCACTTTCAGCGAGCTCCTCCTCCTCTGACTCACTTTCAGCAAGCTCCTCCTCCTCTGACTCACTTTCAGCAAGCTCCTCCTCCTCTGCCTCACTTTCAGCAAGCTCCTCCTCCTCTGACTCACTTTCAGTAAGGTCCTCCTCCTCTGCCTCACTTTCAGCAAGCCCCTCCTCCTCTGACTCACTTTTAGCAAACTCCTTCCTCCTCTGACCCACATCCCAACTCTCTCCAAGCTCCTCCTCTGACTCCCAGCCGAACGAAGTAGGCCCAAGCCCCGGTAAGCCCCCGACTTTAATAGCTTACCTTCTCCTCACTTTCAGCAAGCTCCTCCTGCTCTGATTCACAGCCCGACTCTCTCCAAGCTCCTCTTCTGACTCCTTAATTATTCTGTTGCAGGGAGCCAAAGTATCAATATAGCAGGTGATCCACACTAAGGTACTAAGGTTAGTGTGAAAATTGATGTGCGAAAACTCGGTAGACAGCCAGGGATAGTCAAAGAGCATAAGAAATCTGACACGCACATTTAACTGCATTCATTTTCATACAAGAATTTGTAGACGGTGAACTCATGCTTAAGTGAGACTGATATTATAGAGATAGAAATCAAATTAATCCTTTGAGCAGTCCAAAGAATGCAGAAGTTCACTTAAATAGGAAATAAGGAGGGCAAGGGAAGGGTATGAGAAGCCTCTGGATGATAAGGTGAAGGAGATTCTATAGGTATATTAAAGAAAAGAGAGTAACTAGGGAAAGAAAAGGGCCCTTTATGATTGCAGGGTTATCTATGTGGAGGTTGTCCTAAATGAGCATTTCTCATCTGTATTTACTGTGGAGAAAGACATAGATGTAGGAACTTGGGAAGTAAATAGCAATTTCTTGAATAAAGTCTGTAAAGAGGAGGCACACATGAAGGCAGATTAATCCTTGGGGGCTAATCAATTATACTCCAAGATGTCATGGAATGCTGGGGAAGAAATTGCAACAATTCTGGCAGAGATATATGCATCATCAGGTATGGGCGTGACACAAGAAAATGATGCTACATGTAACCATGAAAGTTGATGAAAACAGGGCAGGAGTTGCTGTCCACATGGACTTTAGCAAGGCCTTTGACAAAGGATCCACATGGTTCACTGGTCCAGAAGTTCAGATTGTATGGCATCCATGGTGATCAGTTCAATTGGATACAGAAATGTGACAGAGAATGGAACTGGAATGTTGTTTCTCCGATTGGAGGGCTGAGATTAGTGGTATACCAGAGGGTTCAGATGCTGGGTCCATTGATGTCTGTCATCTATATTAAAAACTTGGATGAGCTTGAACTCAAATAAGTTTGCAGATGATACCAAAATTGATGTGATTGGGGATAATGAAGAAGGTCAGCTAATATTGCAACAGGATCCATCTAAATTGGGAAAGGGCACAGAAAATATTGACAAGAATGCTGTTGGAACTGGTAAGCTTGAATTATAGAAGCTGGATAGGCTGGGACTTTTTTCCAAAGCGTGTAGGACCAATAGGTTTATAAAATCATGTGGGGTATAGATAACTTAAATAGTCATAGTCCTTTTCTCAGGATAGGGGAAAGTAAAAACTCGAGGGCATTTGAAAGAGGAAGGATATAAAAGGCACCTGAGGCCTTTTTATGAAAGAGGAAGTGGTAGAAGTGGGAACAAATGTAACATTCAAAAGACAATTAGGCAGGTTCATGAATAGGATAGTTTTGGGGGATAATCTAGAGGCTGGATACAGGCAAATGGGACTAACTTGATCAGCATGACCAAATTAGGCTGAAGGACTGGTTTCTGTGCTGCAGAAATCTAGAACTCTCTTCTCTGGAGGGCTGAATAAAACACAAAACTCTGTAGGTGCTGTGATTGTAGTAAAAACACACCAAAATGCTGGTCTATTAGCGACCATAGGAGACAAAGATATATTGGGCCTGAACCTTTCTTCTGTGGAGGACTGTGAAGTTTCAATCCTTCCTTGTCATAATTTGGATATCAAGAGGAAATGTCGGGATAAGGCAGGAAATTAGATGTGAGAAAAATGATAAGCTATGATCTTAATGAACTAGAATGTAGTGCAGGCATGAAAGACTAGCTGGACTGTTCCTGCACCTCATGTCCTTATGTAACTTAGCCTTGTGAAATTTATAAGTAATGTCAGTGGTGACATTTTTGAATGAAAGGAAACGATACATTATTTGCAGACAATCAATACTGAATTAATTCTTTGTATCATATTCTTTGCGGACATCTTCCCTATATCTCAAACAATTAGCACTGGAGGAAAGCAAAAGAAGAAGCAGGAAGATGGTTGCAAATCCCTTTTAAAATGTAAAATGGAGGACAGCCACAGATATTTACATTACCAGTCATACATAGCTCACATTCAATAGCACAGGGTAGGCGTCATTAAAAATGATCCAATGATGCAACAAATGAAAAATGCCGCCAGACATTACATCACTATATCAATTCCTGACACCTAATTAACCATCCTTTTCACCTTCAGGATAATTGCTTATTAAATCATGGCATTTATATTATTGGGTTGGTGCCATGCCTTTTGGGCAGAATACTTGGGTGTGTTAAGCCTCAAACCAAAAACAGAAGACACAATTCAAAAGGGTTAAATTTTACCTTTAAATTTATAAATGATTATAAAAAATATAACGTCTTAACCAAATTAACACCACTATTAGTATCCATAACAAATATACAGATATCATATCTTTATAATCAGTGTGTAATGTTAGGGCCCAGAGGATCCCAAAACCCAGCAGCAATAGAAATTCACCAAGACAAATGGTTACTTAAACAAAAGTTGCTTTAAATTATCTTTAAACATGAAAACAGGACCCATCTCTAACTTATTACTATTAACTTAACCTAACTTAACCCCCTTCTAATTCTAAGCGCACGTATATGTAATGTGTGTGAAAGTTCAAAAAAGTTATTTAATTCACAGTCCAATCTCACTTCTTACTTCTCCGAGTTCACTCGTTGCAAGCATTTCTTATTCTGTGCACAGAATTTAACATTTATGAATTTCACCAGGCTTTGGTGCTTGAAAGGTAAATTGTTACCACTCAGGAAGGTTCTTGTTGGTTTTCAGAGAGAGATTTGTTGCTCGTTGGACACCCATAACTGATTCCTTCAGATCAGCCACTTCAGTGTCTTGCCAAAGAAACTTGCCCCATCAGGGTTTTCCAGATGATAACCTTGTTCTTTCAGGTCACCACAGAGTTCCTTTTCTGTTTTCCTTATTTCAAGTGAAACATTATACAGCCAGCCATCTCCTCTTATATGGACCATAAGGACTTTGACCAGGCTGAACTAAAAACTCACAACCCATCTTCAAAATGTTTTTTTTTCCACAAGCTCGCCAGCTTGTCTTGTTCCAGTCCCAGCTGCTGCTGCTGAACGGTAGGACTGTGGCTCTGGATCTAATCTTCCAAGTTCATTCATCTCTTGCTTTTCAAAACATTAATCCATTACTCCACAGCATGTCTGATTAACACCTACTTGTGAAGCCTCTATGGAGCCTGGACTTTCTGGCTTGAGCCAAGCTCTGGCATTTTAAATGAGATCTGTTTTGAAGTGTTTGTACGTGATCTACACTAAAAAAATCCTGCCACAATTTATCTCCTTTAAAACATATCTATATACAATATAAAATGTAACATAATCTGTCACAGTATGTAAAAATAACAGATCAAATGCAGTCTGTGCCCAATATTGAAAAAGAGAATAATCTCCTAAAACCTAGGTCAGTCAATCAAGTACATCAGTCCAAAAAAAACAGTCCACAAATTTCAATCTCAAAGCTCAATGTCCAAATTCAGTTCTTTAACTGTATAATAAAAGGATGTCGTGTTGAACTTTGGAGAGAGTAATGCCTAATGTTACGTTGCCTTAAGCTTACAAATTCTTTCTCAAGACTGACTTAGAAGACTTCCCTTGGTTCTCAAATTATGGTTTTAACCCTTCATTAACACAGCTCTCCAGTTGGTCTCTGCCACTCCAACTGCCGTTCTGAATGTTCCATTCTCTCTCTCTGTCTGCACAGCTCGTCCCTGCTGCACCACAAGTCACACAGAGTTCCCAGCACAATTCCATCCTTTATGATGACAGTCCACAGTCCAAAAGGTCAGTCCATGGTCCATAACAGGTCCAATATAGAATATATCACAAGAAATTTTGACCTCAGATATATATTAGAATATTAGCCTGGTAATTTGACTTTTCCATAACAAAGACATTCAAATGGAAATACATTTAATGTAAACATTTTTGTTTTATTTGTTGTTGTTATTTTTGATTGGCACACACCATCCTGACTTGAAATATATCACTTCTTCTTCACCTAAATCCTAGAACTCCCTACCCAACTCCATGGTGAGACTGTAGAGGTTCAACAAAGCAGCTCACCACCACCTTTATCAGAGCACTTAGGAACAGACAATAAAACTGTGAAAAATGTTGAAAAAGGTTATCCCTTCCTTCAGAATAAAATCTAGTGTAAATCTTATGTGCGACAAGACATGGATAGAGTTGCAAAGACAGTCTTGTGAAGATCTTGGCACACTTGCCCAAGAGCCAGAAAGTGCATGGAAAATTTTAGGAAGGATCATTGAATACTGGTGCTTATGAACTATTTAGTTGGGTTAGACTATGTTAGACACACTTTAACATGTGTGTCAACCAATGGCTCACAAGTAAAATGCAAACAGGTTTTAGTATGACTGTTTACACAATTGGTTGGATTCAACAATAATAAATTTTAATAACATTTTATTCATCAGAAGTCAAAGTGAAAGAAAAAAGTAGTCATGAAACATTTACTGGTGTATGTGCAGCGGTTCTACTCATGGACACAATGACGGGATGGTGGCTGCTCAAACATTGTCTGGAGTGGATCAGGAGAGATGCTCTACAGATATTTTCTACAAAACCCACTTCTACAGCTACCTTGACAAACCTCTTTAAACTCTGTTCCCTGTAAGGTTTCCATTCCTTTCCCTCTGTCTCCATCAATCTGCTCCCAGGATGAAGTTTGCAAATCAAGAACATCCAAAATGTCCTCTTTCTTCAAAAAATCTGGCTTCCCCTCTACTGTTATCAATTCATCCCTTACCCACATCTCCTCTATTTCCTGCACATCTGCACTGGCCCCCTCCACCTCGGACAAGGATCAGATTCCTCTTGTCCCCACCAGCCTCTAAATCCAAAATATCTTCCGCAATTTCCCCCACCTGCAATGTGAACCCACTACCAGACACATCTTCCCCTCCTCTCTGCTTTCCACAGGGACCATTCCCTTTGAGACTCCCTCATCCATTCATCCCTTTCCACTATTTGCCCCTTTGGTATCTAACCCTGTAACCACAAGAAATGCTTCAGTTGCATCCACATCTCCTCGCTTACCACCATTCAATCTTTCCAAATGAGGCAACTCTTCACTTGTGACTTTGCAGGGGTCCTTTACATCTGATGCTCCCATTGTGGCCTCCCCTATATCAGAGAGACTGGATGCAGAATGGGAGATGGTTTAATTGAGCACCTTCACTCTGTCCAGTAGTGGCTAACCTTTTTAATTCCATATCCCATTCATGCACAGACATGTTTAGCCATGCCTCATACATTGTCAAACTGAAGCTACCTGCAAATTGGAGGAGCAACAACTAATATTCCATCTGGACACTCTCCAATGAAATGGTATGAACATTAACTCCTCCAGCCCATCCATTTCTCTCTCTCTCTCTCTCTCTCTCTCTCTCTCTCTCTCTCTCTCTCTCTACCAGGGGTGCAATGCTAATTTTTTAGCTGCCGAAGATCTCTGAAAACAGCAACGAGGTCTCTCGAGACCTGGCCTTGGTGGCTGCCATGTTGTATTTGACATTGTATCATTGAGAGTAAATGGTAGGATGAGAAAGGAGGATGACCATTCGTAGAAGAAACAGATACCTTGTATATCCAGAATAGCACTCAGTGTGGGGGGGGGGGTGTGGGCACATGGAGCAATGAGTTGCTGGAGCAGCCCCATGAGGTGCTGAAGCAGTGTTCCGGTGAGCTCTGGCAGCACTGCACACCTGCCTTTATCTCCTTTCCTCCAGCTCTGAACCCTTCCCTTTGCTCTCCATTCAGAGAGCTACCCCCTCCCCTTATCACATCAACTTTTTTTCTCTTCTGCCCTCCACTCATATCCACCTATGACTTTTTACTTGTTGGTCTGTGCTTCTCGTCCTGCCCCTTCTTCCCTCCTCTCCTGCCCCTCCACCTTTTTGCTGATATGCTTGACAAAGAACTCAGGGTTGAAATGTTGATTCATCTTTGCTCCCTATTGATCCTGCCTGTTCTGCTGAGATTCTTGGGCACTTTTGTGTACAGGAGGTCCTCAATTACAATGGGGTTACATTCTGGCAAAGCTGTTGTAAGTAGAAAACATTTTTGTAAAGAAAACCGCACCTACCATTTTTTAATAATTACATTTTGAATATCTTTATTCCACACTGAAAAAAATTAACGTACACAGCTGAAAGCACACTGGGCATGAAGAATGTTGGAAGCACTGAACTAAAATTAATTGCTGGATGGGGGGATGCTGAAATGAACAGCTCATAGAATGTACTGGGGCATCGACACTTGATGAAGGCACTGGGACTTGTTTACAGTGCACTCGTTCACATGATCGCTATAAAGACTATGAGTGTGGTTGAGTCACATGCCATCACCCAGTATCACAAGAGTGTAGTGAACTGCATATCGCAAGTGCAGGAACAGATCAGAATTCAAAATTGAAAGAATGGATTCAAACCATGGTAACTTTGAAAAATCGTACTTTGAAAAAAAGTAGGGGACCACCTGTATTGCACCACAAACCCAGCATCTGCAGACTTCCCTGTGGAAGAAGAGATGTTTGCCTGTTTTTCAAATTGGGAGTGTTTGAACCAGCTCAACAGTATTTTCCATCACAGTGAAAATTCTTCCTCCAGACAATATCTGTATCATCTAATTCTCCCTCCAAAATGGATGTAGTCTTTTTGAAAACAGCATGGTGGAGAGCTGCATCTGGCCCATCAGTATCTAATTGCACCTCTCATAGTTGGTGAGTTTCAAAATGGTGAGTTTGGAGGTGGCCCCGCACATAAACAAGATTCTAGTTGCTGCCACCATCTTGCAACCTCAAAGTTAGCCCTCAAGCACTTCTCACTGATTAGCAATCAGATGCCTAAAGGACAGGTGATTGAGAGATTTCTTCTGCTTGTCCTTCTCGCTGATTTCTGTGATTTTCCTTGTTTTGCCTTTTGGAAAACACACCAGTTATAGAAATCGTGAAGTTGTGTTATCACTCGCAAAGATAGTGCTTAATGTGGCTCTCACCCTGGCAGTGTCCACTATAACAGTAAAAATATTATGTAGAATGCTTCTGCAGCAAGAAGGGAAGCTATCAACTGTATCTAATAGGAAACATATGTTTGTTTCTCCTTTTCAACCTGCAGGAAAGGTCATAAATTTACTTTGAAAATGTTTGTCCTGAGCTTGGAGGAATTTATTTTAATCTTCCAGTGTGACCAATTGTAGGATGCAATCATCAGTTTGGCAAATATTGTTACAGTCAAATTCATGCAAGTTTACATTGCATTACTTTATAATTTATATAATTTTTTTCCCACTTCTTGAACATTTGAATTTTTCATTTCAATCCATTCTAATACTTTAGAATCTTTTCTTTTGCTCTCTGCTTTCGAACCTAAATTCATTGAGACTGATTCATTTTGTACTCTCCTGTCTACATTGAAACTGTTGGCATTAGAATTCTGAAAATTGATTGGAGCCTTTCCCCATCCAACGTGTCTGATCTGTTCTGTTGAGTTCAAAGTAAGATAGGACATGATACAATTTTGTAAAGAAAGCTGTGAATGACTGTCATAGCAGCACTGATCAATTCATACAATTCTTTTGTCTATATTGATGTCATATCCTTGGTATGATGCAGGGGTGGAAATCCTATGACCCACAGGATGATCCTAATTTATCTTGGCCACAACAATCAGCAATTATCTACATGTTTTTTTAAAAAACCCCACCAACATTGATAGCTTGCATGAAAGTGCAGTGAATTGTGGGACAATCAAGCGCTGCCATGCCAGGCGGGCAGTGGGATCTGATTACGAACGGGTAACCATTAAGTTTGGAATGTGTGGGTTCGATTCACAGGTATCGGGCACTGACATTATCGGGCTGGCGGGGCAAGACCAGCACCAACAGGTGAACAAGTGAAGCTGGTGTCGGATCCAAATTTATACAGCCTGCAACCCAATGCTCAGCAATTAGCTACACATTTATTTTTAAACCCTGTGGCAGCTTGCGTGAAAGCAATTGTTTTGGCTACTGTAGTGCAGCCTTGGACAATTGAGCGCTGCCGTGCCAGTAAGATCCAATTTCAAACGGTCATCAAAAGATTGAAAACATTTTTCTTTTGTTGACACTGCACCCTCAAACCAAAATAAATTTATCATGCTGTATTTCAAATTTGACCAAAAATTGTGTTTTTCATGTTCTGTTTTTCAGTTTTGTTTTACAGGCATGTTTAAAAATAGTTCAAAAGATAGCTGCAAATATGATATTGTACTTTTTTTTGCTGTTAATTTTTGACTGTTAAACATATTCACTAAATAAAACTTTATATTTAATTTTAAATTGAAGTATACAGCATGATAACAGGCCATTTCAGCCCATGAGAAATTTTATTTATTGTGGTGGCCCGCCACTGTGGAGATCGAGCTGGCACATCGCATGGTAGTAAACTGCAACATAAAACACTGCAACACGTCCCTTAACACAGCAAACTGGCACAGTTGAAAGCTAGAGAAGTACAAGATCAGCAGCCCTAAAATGGCACTGGACAAGCTGCCCAGCTAACAGATCAATTACAGGCTGGGGAAGAAGGGTATTCACCTGCAAGAATGTTCCTGCCCGCTATTATTCAAACAAATGGCAGGAAATCTAACTATATAAAAGGAGCCTTCCAGCCTCAATAAGTCTCAGAGCTTAACCTCCCACATTGCGAGTGTGTGTGTTCGTAGCAGTCAGCTATATTATATATTTTATTTATACGTCATTATATTTTTGTAATACTAAAGAGTGATTTTTGGTGCATTTCCAGATTTGAAGATGACTTCCCTGACCTGAAAGACATCATTGTAGTTTATTTTTGGAAGGAATACAGTTGATCTCTCTGCTTGAACTTTTCCTCTAGATTGTTTTTTGATAAATTATCATCAGTTATGTTCATATGTTGTACATTACGTCCTTCAAGCAGAGACATTTGAAAACTTCAATTACATAATTTCTGTGTTTCAGTATTTATTTTATTTATGGTAGTATATAGGACGACATGGTGGGCATAGCGGTCAGCGCGGCGCTTTTACAGCGCCAGCGATTGGGACCAGACCGGGGTTTGAATTCCATGCTGTCTGTAAGGAGTTTGTATATTCTCCCTGTGTCTGCATGGTTTTTCTCCGGGGGCTCCGGTTTCCTCCCACCATTCAAAACACACTAGAGGTGTAGTTTATTGGGTTGTAAATTAGGCGGCATGGACTCGTAAGTTGAAATAGCCTGTTACCATGCTGTATGCCTAAAAACAAATCAGTGTTGCCCTCCGGTCAACCACTGACAGTCCATCCAGCCCACAGTTGGTCAAAGGTTGCCTGCCCCTGCTGTTATGTTTCTGAAATGACAAATCTTGGCCTTCTATCATAAGGTGTTTGGTTGGTCAATGACTGTCTGAAAATAAAGTTGAGCTCTTCCCTTTTTATGATCTTCTTCTTCAGGATCTTTGAATTAGCAACATATGAAACAGGAACATGACTCAAAATGATGCATTGAGATGAATGCAAAATTCATTGCATTAAACTCCAAAATGCCATTATATTGTACTTCATAAGTGCTTATCATATACTCTGCATGTACACTCATGGCAAAAAATTACTTGTTTCTTCAATCCATTAACTATAATAAAGTTAGCTACAACTCAAAAGAGTTGTGGTGGGGGGGGGGGTGTTCATAAGTCCAATAAATTATTTCCTTAATGAAATCTATATACAGCAAATTATATTGGATTTCAATGGAGATATGTTTCATTCTGGAAGAAAGATTTGCAGAGGTTTCATTCTCTATAATCTGTGGATAAATTGGAAAAATGTTAAAAGCTTATTGGCACGTAGTGCTGTTTATTGGACAACATATATCAGACTGCCTAGTTATGTAAATGCCAAAATGTGAATAAAATAAAATATTACCAATTCTGATTAGAAATTACTTTCATTTCCACAAAGATAAATGTTCCACCTGTAATAAAATGAAAAGTGCACTTACTTTCTACATCAAGCGTATTCCTGGGTTGACAGGACTGATGTATAAAGAAAGATTAGATAGACTAGGGTTATACTCATTGCACTTTCTAAAGTGAGTGGGGATTGCATTGAGATTCTGGCAGAACTAGACAGGTTAAATGAAGGAAGAATTTTTCTGAAATTGTGAAGTTCAGACCAAGGGATCACTGTCTAAGGATAAGCCATTTAGGACCGAAATGAGGAGAAACTTTTTCATAATGAGTAGTGAACTTGTCAAGTCCCTACCAAAGTAGGTTGTTGAGGCCAGTTGGTTATCTTCACTGGTTGCCAGTATGGCTCAGAATGGATTTGAAAGTTCTCCAGTTTTTTGACAAAGCCATTAATGGACTTGCCCCCTTTTGCATCAGTGATCTCCTAATGCCCTTCTCCACTTCAAGACCTCTCAGATTGGGCAATTTAGGGTGTTTGGTTGTTCTGTGCTTAAATTATAAACACAGGGGGATTGCACATTTGCTACTGCAGCCCCCAAATTGTGGAACAACAGTTCCATCAAATCAGCCCCAATCTTTAACACTTTTAAATCCAGGATGAAGTTAAAATTTTACTCGCAAACGTTTTGAGGTGATTATTGATTACCACCATATTTTATGTACAGTTCTAAACCTCAGGTACCTGTTTTATACTGCACTTTAAATAGCTACTTAAGTTAAGATGTAATTTATGATCTGTATCGCACTTTGGTCAACGTGAGTTGTTTTAAATGTGCTACATAACTAAACTAAACTAACTAAACATATATTCAGAAGGGGCCATATTGCTTAAAGGGATCAGGGGGTATGGAGAGAAAGTAGAAATCGGGTATTGAAACTATATGATCAGCTGTGATTGTGTTGAATGGTGGAGCAGGCTTGAAGGGATGAATGACCTCTCCTGCTGCCAATGTTTCTATCAAAGACAATGGAGGAGAAAATCAACAGGGACCTGAATCTGACTGCTTCCATGAATCTGTTTTGAATTTGTTTCAATGTTAGTTCATCATTGTTTTTTTTCCCCCAGAGCAAAAGTATAACGAATAGGATTCAGGGAAATGGAGAGAATTCCTCCAATTTTTGGGAATTGTGGATTATGAATACCAAAATCTGCTTCATCCTGTCTCAGTAAGTTGTAGTAAGGACTTAATGCCAGTTTTCTTAAAATCACAGATGCTCCTCTGAAGGGGCATTTATGGCCATTGCTTTGGTGGGTTCCAGTGAAGGAAATGACACTCGACATGCAAATCACTTTGCACTAAAATAATTTGAGATTCAGATGTCAGGCCAATTTCCTATCCACTTGCAAAACAAACAAATATTTCTGGCCCGTTGCTTCAGTTCTCCCCTGAGTAAACATACCTCAATGCACAGCCATCCCTTAACTGATGAAAGGAATGTGTTCCTGAAACTTTGTATCTCAAAAAAGCAGGGCAGAATGCTTCATAAGCATTTTGGTACAGTGTATTCCAATGGGTGGAGAATGACATACTTTTCATTGCAGTGAAAATAAATTAATATATTAAAGACATCTATTTCTAAAATCAAATATATTACTGTACAAAAATTATGAATCAGGTGCTCACAGATTGAGGAATACTTGCACTCATCCAGATCTCATCAATGGCCCAAAATCACGCACACTATTTCCTCAACAGGAAACCACTCTCCTGGGAGAAATCATTGGGCTGAGTGGCATCAGTGGGAGAAAAAGAATGGTTGACATTTCAGGTTGGAACTCTTCATAAAGTCACTTAATTTAAAAAAAAATGTTCCCTCATTCCATAAAACAATTTGTCTTCATTATGGGTTCTGACACAAAATGACAACCATTTTTTTTATCCCACTGAGGCTACCGGACCCATTGATTGCTCCACCCAGCATCTGCAATCAGATTCCAGCATCTGCAATCATCTGTGTCTCCTATTTCCTTTTTCCTCGTTGGGTCTTATTAGTTAACTCATCCTCGAACACCCATACACCTAAACATATGTCCATATCTTCCCTCATGTCCTCACCCATGATCCTTTCTGTTCTGTGCTCCAATCCTGTTATATTGTGTTTCCCACAAAAAAACCACTGCTGGCTTCACATACACTATCTCCCAATGACAGACTTCAACTGTGGTCTCATCCCCGCTATGGAAACAACCAGACTTCTAAATCTCCTGGTCCAGTTCCGATCACAAACCACACTTAATGAGTCCGTGCCCAAAATGGCTGTGGCTGTGCTGGACAGTGGGCACTAGGGGTGGCAGATTCCAGGGGATCAGCATACCAGTGCAGAACACCAGAAATTAGGAGAACACTCCAGTGAGAATCTCAACAGCTGAAGTATCCACACAGGCTGAAGACAGTTGGTGATGCAAACAAAAGACTCACACAGTCTGTGGACTGTTAGTTAATTGTGGCGGACGACCCTCACAGGATGCTGGGACCCATTGACTAACTCATGGGAACCAGGTGTGGGAACCGAGATTCATAAGGGTACAGAGATAACTTAATTTTTTAACATTGTTCAAAAATTTTAATTAAAAAAATTTTAGACATACAGCACAGTAACAAGCCATTTCGGACCATGAGCCCGTGCCGTTCAATTTACACCCAATTAATCTACAACCCCCGGTATGTTTCAAACGATGGGAAGAAACCGGAGTCTGTGGAGAAAGACCATGCAGACACAGGGAGAACATACAAACTCCTTATGGACAGCGCGGGATTCGAACCCCAGTTCCGATTGCTGGTGCTGAATCAGGAAGGGCTCCTGAAGGATCTTGGGCACTGAAAGCTTCCTGATTGTATTAGAGGTTTGGACCTGGAGCTCGGGTTGCCAATGGATTGAACAATGGATTGTGCAGCTGCAGAGACTGGGAGTATTGGAGGCAAATTCACCGACATTCGGATTCTCTGAAGGGCCTTTCTTTTGCTTCTCTTTCTCTTACTGTAAAGGGTGCCAGGTATTGCTCATTGTAACTCCTTGTTTACCTTATGACAGACAAAAGGAAATTTGAATCTTGAATATGAGAAGAAAATATATAGCTGTTTGGTATTGCATATGGTTAATCAGACCAGCAGACCCTGCAATCTGATTAAAAAGCCTAATTGTAAGCAAAGATACAATTGTTTACCTTTTACAGAGTTACCAAGAAGCAAACCATGCCTTATCTAAATCTGATCAAATGTTTCCTTTGCAATTTCAAAGATCTGTGTTTATTGGGTGGTACTTGCATCAGAGCTTTTAAGATAACTGCTCAGATCCAGGCCATCAGCTATTAAACCATGGGCAGAGCTTCCTCTCGAAATATTTAGAGGAACCAAAAGCTAAATTGTTATACCCAACTGGGAGGACAGCATCAAAGCGAATAAAAATTGTGAGAATTGCTGGCCTGAAACATAAAGCATTTTGATATCGATTGGAAAATTTGTTTTATTGCCATGATGTTCCAACTAGATATGATAGATACATTCGTAACTGCAAGAGATTTCATCCACAGAGACAATAATATGAGATCAATTTTCTTTCTTTTTTTAAAAAAATATTTGAATTAATATTTATACATAGAAAAAAAATGAATACAATTATATGTGCGAAATTCTGAAAAGTACAATAGCACAAATATAGTGATACAATAGAACCAAACAAAAAACAAAAAAATGAAAAGAAAAACAAGGTTGAAGGTAGCATAATCTTGGAGAAAGAGAGAGCACCATGCCAAAATTCCAAATCAACACTAACTCTTAAGGTTATGATAGTCGTCTATAAACGAGCCCCATGTCGTTTGGAGTTCAATATTTGTATTGCATAGTCAATTTGTTTACATTCATTATGTATTTTCAGTTCTTTTATTTGTTTACATATTTACACCGTGTACAGTTTAGTTTTTGAATGACCAAATATTGGTAATTCTTCTGCACCTGTAGGAAAATGTAATCTCAGGGTTGTATGTGATGGGCCCAAGATGACGGAGCCTATTAATTGGCAGCAGCTACGATAGGCTGCAGACTCCAGGGAAGTGGAGGATGGGGTCAGGGTACCAGAAGATGGGAAGGTCACTCCTCATCTGAGAAAGAGAAGCGGAGGAGATGACACATGGGGACAGTGACCACGGCAGTGGAGAAGTGAGGGGGCTCTGAGGCTGAGGTGGGCTGCTGGAGACTTGAGGCGAGGAACTCGCAGAAGCTGTGGTCTACTGGAGACAGCTGTCGGGAGACTCGCGCCAGGCTGCGGACTGCTGGAGACTGGCTGTAGGGGTACCAGGTATTGGAACCAGGATGGAAAAGAGGTGTTGAGGGCACTGAAGGGTTCCTGAAGGAACATGAAGGAAGTTCAGATCTGGAGCTCAGCTAGCCAATGGTTTGGACTGGATTCTGTGTGGCTGTGGGGGCTGTGGAATCACTGGAGGCAAATCTACGGACACCCAGTGACTCTGGGGTGGGGGGGGGGGCACTTTTTTGCTTCTCTCTCTGACTGTAAGAACTATAAGAGGCACTTAAGCAATTTCTGCCAGTGGCAAATCTGTCTGGCTTGCAGAAGGGAAAAAGAAATTTCATGGAATATGGCACTGTTTTATTACTATGATAATAAATTGAATCTTGAATCTTATGCACTAATACATTGAAACAATCCTTCTTGGTAAATTTTCCATTTATGTAGAATATTCTTTTATAATTGGAAAAAAATCTAGGCAAATAGAAAAATGCATCTGAAAATGAACTTAATGAAGACAGAGTGTATTTCGAGATGTGTGGTTCTTAAACAGGGGAGGGGAGCCAACTGCTTCCTAGCAACACAAAAAAAAAAGAAGGTCACTTTGATAAAGGTTGAGCGATCTTGATTGAAAAGGTAAGAGGATTGGACACAGGTGATTCAGGGATTTCCCAGGACCAAGTTAAAGCACATAGGAGAAGAGGCTGACAATTGGATACATATCTTTTGCTGAATAGACAGCACTCATGGGGGAAATGGAGAACCTTTCTCATCTGGGTCCAGGCAAATTGATTTCACCTGCTAAATTACAAAGAAATATCTCTCAAAATAAGTCTAGATTTTCTAGAATCCGGAACATTGATGATGATTTAATCAAAGTGTTTTCGTGATATAAAGCAGATCTGATAGAATGAGTAGAACGTGGTTATTCCTGCAGTTTTTGGGTTTGGCTGTAAGGTGACGGTGTTTTCGAGTGATACAAAGAAACTGTCCCACAGGCAGAGAGTAGTAGTAACTTTGGAGTTGTCTATCCTTCATGGTTATTCTTGCCAGCTCCTTCTCTAATACTTTGGATTTCCTTTAACAAATCTCACCTGATCTGTCTGTATTAATATTGGTAGATATTACCTCAATCTATTAGCTAGTGCCTTCTCCAATATTTTATAATCAACATTCAGAAGTGATATAAATCTATATGATCATGTTTTTAATGGGTCTCTACCTTTCCTTGGCAGCACTATAAATCTAGCAGTTGAGAAAGATTCCAGGAGAGTCTAGGTCTCCACCGCCTGGTCAAATGCATCCATCATAAGGGGCATCAGCAAGTCTTTCTGGAATTCGGGAGGAAACCCATCCTTCCCCAGAGACTTATTATCTTGTAAAGTACCCAAAACTTGCTCAATTTATTCTCTAGTGAAAGGGGTATCGAAATCAACCTGATGCTTTTCTTCTAATTTTGGAAGTTCAATATTTGCAAAAAAAATTCAACCATCTCATTTTCATCTGCTAATAATTCTGATTTATATAATTTCGTATAGTATTGTCTGAAAATATTATTTATTTCTTTTTCATATGTTATATTTTCAGCTTCTGTTTTTATTGCATTTATCATCCTCGATAACACTTCTGTTTTTGCCTGTCAAGACAGAACTTTATGTGCCTGTTCTTCTATTCATAATATGTTTTTTTAGCTTTTAAAATATTTTCCATTCTATATATTTGTCATGTTATATCTCAGTGTTTTATTCCCTAATTATCTTTTTCTTGTAACTCCCATTCTTTGATATTCTTTTTCCAGTTTTGTTATATCTTTCTCCAAACTATCTAACTCTCAAGCTTTTTTGTATAAGAAATAATTTGTCCTCTTAGGAGCTGGGATGTTATGGTAAAGTTGTATAAGACATTGGTGAGGCCAAATTTGGAGTATTGTGTGCAGTTTTGGACATCTAACTATAGGAGAGATATCAATAAGATATAAAGAGTGCAGAGAAGATTTACTAGGATTTTACCCATACTTCAGGAACTGAGTTATGAGGAAAGGTTAATCAGATTAGGACTTTACTCCTTGGAACGTAGAAGAATGAGGGGAGATTTGATCGAGGTATTTAAAATTATGAGTGGGATAGACAGAATAAATGCAACCATATAACCATTTACGTTGCAGAAACAGGCCATGTCGGCCCTTCGAGTCCGCACCGGTTCACTGCAACAACTCCACTAGCTCAACCCTCCCGCTCTCCACCTATAACCCTCCAACCCCCTCACCTCCATGTACACATCCAACCTAAATAGGGGGAGTGGTGGATAGTGAGGTAGACTTTCTTGGAATACAGAAGGATTTGGTTTGTTTGGAAGAGTGAGCTGAAAGATTCAATGTAGACAAGTGTGAGGGGCTGCATTCAGTAAAATAACCAGAATAGGACATATGTAGTTAAGGCATGCAGAGTAGCAGAGGGACCTGGGAGCTATGGTACAGAGTTCACTGAAGGTGGATTCCCATGTAGACAGGGTGGTTAAAAAGGCATATGGTATGGTGGCCTTCGTAAATCATAGTATAGAGTATATTTGCTGGGAAGTGATGCTGTGGCTGTTTAAGGCATTGGTGAGGCCTGGTTTGGAGTACTGTGCTCACTTCTGGTCTCCAAATTATAGAAAGGGTATAGATAAGGTGAAGAGGGTGCAGAGAAGGTTTACAAGATGTTGCCTGGCTTACAGCATCTGGATTACAGGGAGAGATTAAGGAGACTAGGACTTTATTCATTGGAACATAGACGACTGAGAGGGGACTTGATAGAGGGATTTGAAATTATGAAAGGAATAGACAGACTAGACATAAATAGACTCTTTCCCCTGAGGGCAGGGAAGGTTGGAACAAGAGGGCATGAGTTAAGGGTAAGGGGGAAAAACTTTAGGAGAAATAGTTGAGGATACTTTTTCACTCAGGCAGTGGTGGCAGAATGGAATGATCAGGCCAAAGGGGAAGACTAAAGATTCGAGGGAGCCGTGGTTTTCTGGTGAAATTAAGAAGTTGGTTCGGGACAATATTTACCTATACCAAATATAAAAAACAAGGGATTGTGACAGGGTGCCTTCTGTCATTTAAGAGAAGGTTGGATGTGTACATGGAGGTGAGGGGTTTGGAGGGTTATAGGCGGAGAGCGGGAGGGTTGAGCTAATGGAGTTGTTCCAGTGAACCGGTGCAGACTCGAAGGGCCAACATGGCCTGTTTCTGCACCATAAACGGTTATATGGTTGCATTTATTCTGTCTATCCCCCTTATAATTTTACGGTTTGCCTTTCTAATTTCCCTCTTAAGGTTCTTCCTGAATCTACGTAACAATCATACATCTCCTCAATCCCTTGTTTTTTATATTTGGTATAGGTAAATATTGTCCCGAACCAACTTCTTAATTTCACCAGAAAACCACGGCTCCCTCGAATCTTTAGTCTTCCCCTTTGGCCTGACTGGAACATAAAGATCCTGCTCTCTCAAAATCTCACCCCTAAATTCCCCCCCAAATTTCCTCTACATCCTTTCCAGCAAAAAGATCAGCCCACACAACTCTCTGCAAATCCCTTCTCATTTCTCCAAATCTGGCCTACCCCCACTTGAAGACCTTCAACCTCGGACCCGAACTATCCCTTTCCATCATTAAGCTAAAGCTAATGGACCCGTGATCATTGGATCCAAAGTTCTCTCCAATGTACACCTCTGTCACCAAACAAATGTCGATAAGCTTTTTCTGCTGAGGATAGGTGAGATACAAACCAGAGGTCTGGGGTTAAGAGTGAAAGGGAAAAAGTTTTGGGGGAACATGAGGGGGAACTTCTTCATTAGGGAGAATGGTGGGAGTGTGAAATGAGAGGTTCATCACAGGCTAGAAGGGTCGAAGGGGCTTGTTTCTGTGCTGTGATGTTCTATGGTTCTTAAATAAATACAGTATATAAATATTTTGGGCTAATTTACTCAGTTACAGGATACTGATCATCAATCTCACAGCCTGCAGGAAGAAGGAGGATGTACTAATATTAATGTAATTTCAAATATCAAATATTGTTTTGAGAAAGACTTCAAATCATTGTATAAAATGGCACTGTTCCCTGGATGTTCTTTAAACAGTTTTACATGACTGAATCTCAGGAATGTCTGTCATTCAATGGGCAGAAAGAGTTCACTAAACCTGTTGCCTGAATAGCACATCCAAATAATGATTCATTCTATTCAATGATCAGAAGAGCATGTCCTGAAAGAAAGCTTTGAAGGGTTTTTTTATGATCTTAGTCCCTTGGCATATCATTTTCACACCATCTATTCAGCAATATGTATCTCTGATTCACTAATCAGCATTTTTACTGGAATAGATCTGGGATCAAAGCAAAAGGTGTCTGCTTTTGATGTCTTTATTCTGTTCTATAAATGGTGTTTCTCCCCCCCCCACCCCCTTCTGATACAATAACAAGAAAATGCAATGTATCCAACATGTTCTTAACCGATAAATGATTTTAGATTTAGACATACAGCAGCCAACAGGCCCTTTTGGCCCATGAGTCCATGCCGCCCCATTACACCCAATCGACTAACAACCCTACGTATGTTTCGAATGGTGGGAGGAAACTGGAGCCCCCAGGAAAAACCCATGCAGACACTGGGAAAATGTACAAACTTCTTAAAGACAAATCCCTAGTCCTGATCGCTGGCGCTTTAATTGCGTTGCACATACCGCTAGGCTAACTGGGCTGCCCTGATGATGTATGAAATAATTTCAAACCATATATTTTTGTAAAGTCTAAAATCTTTAATTGCGAATTAATAATAAAGTCAGCAACATTTAATGTGAGGTTCAATGTAATTTTCTGCCATATTTAACAAAAATGCCATTCACCAAGTACATTTTAGCAAGTTAATAGCCTTGAAAAATATCTTCTACAGTTCTTTCCCTTAAAACAATTGATGACCTGAAATAAAAAGCATTACCTACTAATTTTAAGTGATTTTGGCTTTAGATCATGCCCTTAAATTATGCAATAGGGGGCCAAATTAAAAGAACAAGTTATTGACCTTCAATTTCATTCTACAGTGTACATCATTTTTTATTCATACAAGGGGCCTGGACATTATTGGTAAATTCAATCACAATTGCTCAAATATTAACTATTTTCTTCAAAAAGTTAATTCCTCTGCTAATAATTGTATCTGAAATGAATCACTGTGAATTAATAATATTTTCCTGTTGTGTGAATGCAATTTTGTCCGGAGGTTCATGAGATAGATCCCTTGGACCTGTAGTTAAATGCTTGCCTTTATTATCTGCTTCATTCTACTAGGACATCTACCCAACTCCTTCCAGGAAACCTGAAGATTAAGTATTGGTTCACTGACTTCCCACATACAATTGACTTTTGGGGGGTGGGGGGGGTGGGGGAGGGGGGTGGGGGAGTAGCATTTAAAAGACCTCTCAAATGTAGTAGACAAGGGATGAAATTAGATCTAAAGGAGTTAGGCTCGACCTGTTCCCAGCATGCAAAAGAAAAGACCAGGCTATTTTAGGTTTTGGATTTCCTGAACTATTCAATGAAGCAGTGAGCAAATGACATTGTATGATTATGTTGAATGCATGGATTTATGTGCATATTCCTTGTTCTAACTCATAAGCCACAGGTGAGTTACAAGAAGACTGAAGGATAACTAATGTCTTCCACTTGATCAAAAGGGGCAGAAGGGATTAGCCTGGAAACTGTGATTTTAATATTTGACTGGATTATTAATCCTTGCCGCTACATGAATTGTCCAATAACAAGGTATGGAGATGAGAAGAAGCCATTTGTTTAAGAATGCCCTGCATCTGCCTTGCTCTGCATTCATGCTGCAAGGCAGTGGATTCTGATAAATATTTGGAAGGTAATCATTCCACAGTGGTTGAAGATTTACCTTAAGCAATTACCCAACCCTTTTTCTGGAATTGAGAGTGGGAAACTCCTCAATCAGTAACAAAGGAGATGGTGGAAGGATGCTTCCCTGAGGAAGCCTTCATTTAGCCGCTTTCATGTGGACTAGCTGGGAGAATGCAGCTCTGGAGCCGGCTGCGGGTGTGTGCGAAGCGACATTCAGGTGGCAGCGCTGAAGGTGCTGTTCTGGCACCTGAAAGCTCCACAGCGGGAAGAGGCTCCACAGAGAAAATGCTGGCTCCTGTCAACTGTGGTCGTAGTCCCACCCACTTTCAGGTGCCTAGGGGGACCGCTCGGAAGCGGAGAATACACCTATCCGAGGAGGGTTGGGTAAGTACTCCTTGGGTCACCCGCTTTCAGGTGGCCTCCCAACAGCTGCAGTGGGTTATTTTAGGTGGCTTTATGTTGGGATATTCTGGCCACCTGAAAGTGGCTATTGATAATGAGTAACATGAATACATTAATTAATCTCATCTGTCTTAAAATAATTGATTTTTTTCCAAATGAACAAAGCTATTGAAAATCAACAAGGTCACATGCAAGAAAGGTCAAACTATTATGTGCTCATACTGCTCAGACCATTTCCTCCTCTTCACATCTTAAATGTGAAGCCGTTACGGGAAGTCCCTTTAGGTTACATTTTTGCTGAAGTACCAGTATTTGGATATATCTGGGGACATCCTCATACAAAATCAACCTGTTCACTTTCCCTTAGATAAGATTCATTAATCCTGGCCCTGATACACTTTGCCATTCAACCCCAAATGTTACTCTTTATATTGTTCATTTTACAATGTATTTTATTCAGTACCCTAATTTAACAGTTTAATTGGAAGGATCAGAATTCAATACTCCAAAATTATCCCATTCAGCTTCAAAAAGTTCTGATGGTAAATGAAAGAATCTGTAGTAAACACTGTGTTCCAGATGTGAGGACTTTCTCTTGGAAATGATGGTAATGCAAAGAGATTACCTGTACTTGAATTTGCTGTTCCTGAACTACTGTTCATAGAGTAGGGTTTATGAGTTTTTCCGCATGTAATTCTTCAAAGAGTTTTAAGATATTCTGCTCTCCAACACCTCCAAAGGTATATTTATGGCATTTTGTTCTCTTCAGTGAAATATCAGGCAGAAATTTATAGGATTTGTGGCATAGAGGATTCAGAAGTGTTTTTAAAACTTGCACATGGTAAATAAAAAAGAAACTCATAAGGAAGGAAAAGATGAAATATAAAAGCAAGCTAGAGAATAATATTAAAGAGCATACAAAAAGCTTATTCAAGTATTTAAAGAGTAAAAGAGAGGTGAGAATAGAGAGAGGACCACCAGAAATTGACACTGGAATGATGTGAGACAAGAAGATGGCAAATGAATATTTTGCATCACTCTTCACTGTGGAAGACATTAGCAGAGTACCAGAGATCAAAGAGTATCAATGAAGGGAAGAAGGTGCAGTTACTATTTCAAGGGAGAAAGTGCTCAGAAAGCTGACTGATTAAATGGTGGATAAATCTCCTGGACCAGATAGATTTTATGCTTGAATTCTGAAAGAGGTAGCTGTAGAGATTTGTGGAAGCATTGGAAATGACCTTTCAGGAATCAATAGATTCTGGTATGATCCCCGATGAGTGGAAAATCACAAATGTCATCCCACTATTCAAGAAAGGAGGGAGGCAGGTTTAAGGAAATTATAGACCAATTAGCCTGACATCAGAAGTTTGGGATGTTGGCGTCAATTGTCAAGGATGAGGTTGTGGAGTACTTGGAGGTATATGACAAGAAAGGCCAAAGCCAGCATGATTTTCTTCAGGGATAATCTTGTTTAACAAACCTATTGGAATTCTTTGAAGAAGTGACAAGCAGGCAAGATAAAGAAGATGCAGTGGATGTTGTATATTTGGGTTTTCAGAAGGCCTTTAACAAGGCGCCGCACATGAAGCTACTTAAGATAAGAGCCCATGGTATTACAGGAAACATACTAGCATGGATAGAGCATTGGCTGATTGGCAGGAAGCAGAGAGTCAGAATACAGGGATCATATTCTGGTTGGCTGCCTGTTGCTAGTGGTGTTCCACTAGCCACTTAATTTTATGTTTTATTCTAATGACTTAGATTATGGAATGAATGGCTTTGTGGCCAAGTTTGCAGATGATAGGAAGGTAGGTGGAGGAGCAGATAGTGCTGAGGCAACAGAGAGGCTACAGAAGGACTTCAACAGATTAGGAGAATGGGTAGAGACATGGCAAATAAAATACAATGTCACAAAGTGTACAGTAATGCATTTTAATGGAAAAAAATGGGCAGACTATTTTCTAAATGAGGAGAAAATTGAAAATACCCAGATTCAATGGGACCTGGGCATCTTCGTACAGGATAGCCTGAAGGAAAGCTTGCATGTTGAGTTGGTAGTGAAGAAGGCAAATGCAATACTGGCATTCATTTCAAGAGATATAGAATATAAGAGCAGGGATATGATGTTGAGGCTTTATAAGGCACTGGTGAGACCTCACCTGGAGTATTATTAAGCAGTTATGAGCTCCTCATTTCTCTCCAATATGCTGATTTTGGAGAGGGTTCCGAGGATGTACACAAGAGTGATTCTGGGAATTAAAAGATTATCGTATGAGGAGCAATTGAAGGCTTGTGGCCTGCACTCATTGGAATTTAGGAGAATGAGAGGGGATCTCATTGAAACATTTTGAATATTGAAAGGCATGGACAGAGTAGATGTAGAAAGGTTGTTTCCCATGATAGGAGAGTCGAGGACTAGAGGACACCTCTTCAGGATCGAAGAGTGTCCACTTAGAACAGAGATGAGGAGGAATTTATTTTGCCAGTGGGTGCCTGTCATGTTGGGAAGAGTATCAGGTTTGGTGGGTTCACAGAGAGATGAGTATGGACACAAGTGTGACAATCACATATAACTTTAATTAACACATAGGAGACAAATGGGGAGAACGTCGAATGGTGCTTGATTATTATTTCACTTAAGCAACGATATAGACCTTCACCTTGGACTTAGGTATCTCCGTCAATGACATGTGCTACCTCCACGTGGTCAGGACACCACAGTCCGCATCATCGACTTCCTCCAGCTGCCCCCAGAATGAGGAAGGAATGTGGCCATAAAAGAACTGTTAACCTGCACTTATGGGCTCTCAAAGCTCGAACGCGCTGTCCGAATGCTGCATATCGAAGGTTTAGGGGACAATGTCCCTTCTGCCCTCATGTGTGACATGCTCACTCTCAATGATGGTCACACCTCCTGCCTGCTTTTCCAGCAGATCTTCCTGGAGAGGCTGCCCAAGGACATCCGGCTGCTCATCGTGGAGGAAGACTTTGATGACTCCAGGAAGGTGGCTGCCCGAGCAGACCTGCTATGAGCAGCAAAGAGGGATGCCTCTGCTTCACTCGAGCAGATGACAGCACTGTGTCATCAGCGCCTGGCCAGGAAGACCTCCGACGGACTGACTGACCACCCGAACACCACACCCCATCGATGAGCAGTACTGTTTCTATCTGACTGTGGGGTTTTGAGGCCCGTCGATGCCACTCCCCCTGAACGTTTCAGGGAAACACCCAGGCCAGCCGTCATTAATGGCTGTGACAACTGGCCAACTGCAGAGCCTGCTACACATTCAAGACTCTCTGTCAAGCTAACATTTCTTGGTGGACACTGGGGCACAATACAGCGTTATTCCCACGACCAACCTAAAAGCCCACTGCAGCAAAGTAGGCTGGGAGCTCCGAGTGGCAAACGGCTCCAACACCCGAACATTCAGCACCCACACCATTCCTCTATGCTTTGGGGACAGACAATTCACTTGGAAGTTTATGTGATAGCCATGCAACAACTATTACTGGGTACAGATTTCCTGTGGGCAAACTCACTCCTGGTAGATATCAAGGGGCTCTGGCAGGTGGATGCCCAGACATTTCAGTCACTCTGGCTCAAGGGCACTGAACTCACCAGCCTCCAGCTGTACTTAGTGAATACTGCCAACAACTAATTTGCTCGGGACCTAGTACAATTCCCCTCCATCACCACACTTCACGTCCATTCGGCAGAACCCAAACATTGGGTGAGGCACCAAATCATTACAGAGGGCCCAGCCCTCCACGCCAGGGTGTGGTGTCTCCTCCCTGAGAAACTCAATCTAGTGAGGGATGAGCTCAAAAAGATGGAGGAATTTGGCATTGTGCGGTGCTCTGATAGTCTTTGGGCCTCCACTCTCCACATGGTCCCCAAGTCAGAGGGAGGTTGGAGGCCGTGCAGACACTAACACCACCTCAACAAGGCCATCATACCAGATAGCTATCCTGTGCCCTATATCCAAGACTTCACAGCTAACCTGTAAAGGGCACAGATATTCTCAAAGATGGACCTCATCAGGGGCTATCACCAGATCTCGATACACCCTGAAGACATCCCAAAAACTGACATCATAACCCCCTTTGGACTGTTTGAATTTCTCTGCATGCCCTGCTGGTTAAAAACGCAGCTCAAACTTTCCAGAGACTGATGGATAAAGTGGGCTGGGATCTACGTTTTGCCTTCATCTACCTCGATGACATTTTAATTGCCAGCCACACCTGCACTGAGCACACCACCCACTTAAAACAATTATTCTCCAAGCTGAGCGATTTCAGCCTAACCATCAACCTGGCCAAGGGCCAGTTTGGCCGAGAAACTATTGACTTCCTGGGCCATCGTATCGACCAACATGAAGCCAGACTCGGTTCACAACTTGGCTCACCCTGCCATCAGGACCACAGTTAAAATGGTGGCAAACAGGTATGTCTGGTATGGCCTCCACATAAAGGTCGCCCTGTGGGCTAGGACTTGTACTCAGTGTCAGTCATCCAAAATTCAGACTCATATCAAAGCTCCACCACAAACATTCAAGCCATCATGTCGCTGTTTCAGCCACATGCACATTGACATAACCAGAGGCGCACATTATCTTCTCACAATGGTCGACTGGATGACCAGATGGCCAGAGGCGGTACATCCATCAGAGGCTTCCAAAGATGCATGCGCATGGGCTTTACTCAACACTTGGGTAGTGAGTTTCGGGGTCCCTGAACACCTTGCATTGGACAGGGGGGCCTAATTTATTTTGAGTTTGTGGACTGCCTTAGCCCAACTCCACCACACCATAGCGTATCACCCACAGACCTATGGGTTGGTGGAGAGGTTCCACAGACACCTTAAGGCAGCCTTAATGGCACAGCTTATCAGATCTAACTGGGTCAACAAACTTTTTTGGGTCCTGTTAGGCATCCACACTGCACCCAAGAAGGGCCTCTAGGCATCCTCTGCTGAGTTTGTCTATGGCGCACCCCTAGTTATACTGGGTGAATTTGTGACTGCCCCTGAGGACTTAGGGGAGCCCCCGGCGACCACATTATCCTGACTACATGAGCACCTAGGCATCCTGGCCCCAATTAAACCTAGACCGCATGACCAACCCTGCACTTACATCCCAAAGAACTTAACTGACTGTAAATACGTGTTTGTTCGATGCGGGGCTCACCGACCACCTCTACAGCGGCCTTACGAGGGGCCATACCTTGGTCCTCAAACACAATGGCTCCACCTATGTTTTGGACATTGGTGGCAGGGAAGAAACTTTCACATTTGATTCGCTGAAACCGGCATACTTGGACTTTGACCAGCCCATCACTCACTTTCCCCCACGGTGCAGGAGTCGACTCCTAAAAACAGTGCCCCGATCACCAGTTCTGGGGGGGGGGGGCGAGTGTAGTGTAGCAGCCCGAGGCACAGGCCTCGGGCTGACACAGAAAATGGCCGTAGAACGCGGCAACCAGCAAAACATCATGCGGGCTGAAACATCCTTTTCCATAGGCCGCCGGCAGAGCGGTGAAACTGACCATCATAGCTGGTGGATCGCAGGGGACCCAATCACGGCCCAGGAATCTGAAGTAACCAATTGGCAGCAGGCTCGGTCAAGCCATGCCCTGGTGGTGACATGGCCGAGCTGACTATAAAAGGCAGAGCACCCACTGAATAAACTCAGTGTCGAATACACACTACTGGTGTGTGTGTCTTCCTTCCCCTGCGGTTTCGAGCCACAGCATTAAAGCTACAACTGAGAGCTATAACCTAGCTGTAGCTGTAGTGACCTTGCTACAGCCTCTGAATCCAAGTGCCTGCAATTCACTTCCATTAATTAGGATACAATTTTACTTTAGTCAAGATAAACTAATGTAATAATATTGACGAGCATTTTCAAGCCTATTTATATGCTGGATCTGTGGAATTAATCAGCACGAGCATTTATTAAATAATTGAGTGAATTATTCCATAATTTTAACTGAGATTCTCTATTTTGCAGATTGCGATAAGTAAATCTAGAGCTGAACACCTTTTGATCAGCTAGTCAGTTAGTTTTATGGTACATGAATTCCTTTCTTTCAAATATGAATGCCTTTAACAATAATCAATTTGAAAAGCAACGCTTGCAAACATAGAAACAGCTCCTACGTACAACAAAAAAATGACAGATGGTGAAGTGTGTAACTCAATCTAAGCATTTCACATGACAAAAATCCAGATGCCTGACCCCTGCAGTTCATGAAATGTTTCTTGCTCCTGCACAATCCACTTCATACCCATTCACTTTTATTCTTTCTGAATTATTCACAATTTTAAGGACAAAGAAACAGCTTTAAATATGAATGTTTGAAAAAGGTATTGAATAAACAGTAACTATGTTTGCCTTTGTTTCTTTATTTAATTTATTCTGTAGAAACGAAAACTGAATCCAAAATTGCTTTCTGCTCTGGTGCATATCTAACACCTGTTCTTTCAAATGAGGATCATATGTAATTAAAGAACACTTTGAAAGCACAAAGACACAATTTCCTCAGTCTATGGTTCCTGAAAATCTGTCATCACAACAGCATCTGGTGGACTGATTCACACAAAAGAACAAAATATTTTGGAGGGCTAAATTAAGCAATAATTTAAAAGTAAAAATGCAATCTATCAAAACCTAACTGGCATGTTTTAAGTTAATATTTTCATTAAATTTTCAGGATGAATGCTGCACTTTTGTTGATGAAGTGCAGACATGCTACAGTGAAAAGCTGGAAGGGAGAACCTAACCCTTTTGTTCATTGAGAATGCATGTTTTTCCCTTTAGCTCCCTAATGGCTTTCTCTGTTCAGTCCCTTTTGTCAGATACACAAACTCAGTTTACAGAGAAGTGGAGATCACTGCAGGACTAAATTACTGTATGTTATTGCAATTAATTCTTTGAGGTGGGCTTTCATATGTAGTATAGGAGCAATATAGTTGTTTTTAATGCACATTAGCTTGAATTACTCTTGATTACTACATTTAAGATCCCTTTCCTCTCACTGGCCTAATTCTTTTTTAAAATTTACCTTGAACACTTTCTATGATTTTACTAAGTTCTATCTTTTATGTAACTTCAAGATGTTCTCCTTCATTGCTAATCCTATAATTTCCATGCTAGTAATTCAGTCTTGTTAAAATTAAATGGATGGAAACACAAAGGCTTGATTTTAGCCTCTGAATTGGTCTGCCCTAAGATGATGATCTTAGGCATTCTAAATCAGCTTTGCCAGTAAACCCTCTTTCTACACTCTGTACCCCAACTAAGGTGATTACATATTCCTCTTTTGCCTACTTTCGTTCTCAAGAATTTGGCTTACTTTATCTCACATTTTTGCTGGAATTGCTCAGTTTTCTTTCTCATTGAGCAAGTGTTCTATGCTGCAAATTTGTTGCATCCTATCCATTGGTATACCACAAAAAGTTCATCTGACAGATGCACTGGTAAGGGTGCTATTTAATTCTGACTGACGAATACACTGACAAACTGATTTTTAAACAAGCAATGAACTAGCTTTCATTTTTTTGGATTAGTCAGAACAAATCTATAACCCTTTGTAGATACCTATCTCTGAATACGAACAAATGATGCAAACTGCCTGTGGTATTACCCATTATAACTGCACATTAATTCAAAATGAACTTCAAATGCATTCTCTACTTTATCACTGGCTCTTGTATTTTATTCTGTGGCTCATCTTAGCACTTTGCTTCATGCAATGTCACTCATTTGTTGGGCAGGTTTAAATACATGCTTCAGATTTTATTCTGTATCCTACACAAAAATAACACAGTGACAGGCATCATTAAAGCTCCAGAACTATACCCCACAGCAGAAAACTTTGCACCTTTTGCAATTGAATTAATGTGTGAGGGTATGATGAAAAAGGAAAGCTTTTAAAATATTCCTTGATCCATTATCAACTTATCCCAAAGAGTCTTGACTCAAACTGTCCACAGTTCCTCCCTTCCCCCACCCCCAAAATTGTTGCTGCTCTTTTCTTACAGAGTAGTGGGTGCCTGGAATGTATTGTCAGGGTGGGTACAACAGGGATATTGAAAAAGCTCTTATATATGTACATGGATAAAGCAAAATAGAGGGTTATAAGTGTGAGGAAGGAAGATTAGATTGTTGTTTACAGAGGTCTGAAGGGCTTGTTATGTACAGTAATGTTCCATGTTCTATGACCCATGATTTCCTCCACCAGTTTGCTTTTATCTGCTAGGATCTTTCTTCCTGGCATAGCTTATCAGGAAATATAATGACCATAGATAGAAATGAAGTGATATATTCATTAATTTGCTTGCATGAAATTAGTTGGAATTCTGCATAATTAGTACAATCCACGCAGTGACAATTGGTGCAAGTGTTAACTGCATCTGCCTCAGACTTGGACTGACTGAATTCAGCAACTGCAGAAAGGGTTGCAGCAACTTGCTTGAACATGATACCAACCCCACCACACTTGTTAACACTGGAGTGGCAATGACAAAGTCTGTCACCCACAGCTGACAACATTTTTTTTAAATAAAGAAGCTAAATGTTCAGCTCTTGGTGACAGATCAGAAAAGGTCAGGCATGCATTGTAACCGCCAGTGCTGTGAAAACCATCTCAAGTGTGTTTGAAGCACATTCCAAAGGATTCAAAGACAGTATTTGCACATGATATTAGAGGACATAAAGCAAGGTTAATGACTAGATTCAGGAGATAGAAAGAGGTTTGGTGCCCTGTAGGTCTCAAGTGCAAATTAATTTCCAAATATAGTTAGATCTTAAAAAAAGGGATCTACTTTGAAAATAATGCTAATAAAATATTTCATCTTTGAATAGTGCTTTACATAATTCCAAAAAACATCAGTAAACAATGTCCTTACAATGGAATACAACTCAAGTGGGATGAACTCAAATGGGATGAGCTTGGTCAGCATGAATAGTTGGGCCGAAGGGCCTGTTTTCCTGCTGCAGATCTCTATAATTCTTGAACCTGTTACCTTTCTTCTTCACGTTCAATCCCTCTGAATTGCAGATGAGTTGCTTGTACTCCATTTCAAAGGACTGGATGATGTGTGTCTGTGAGTTATTTTAATATGATACCATAAGGACCTAAGCCAATCACAAGGGGACACTTTTTTTCCCCTCAGCATCAGAACTGGCCATTCTTGCTGCAATACATCCAACTGTAATTTTGGATCAATTCTTACTGTCTCCACCAGCATAGCCTGTCTTGTGGACACATCCCGCACCACTGCATTTCTCAGTTTTACCAAAAATATCGGAAATACTCAGCAGATCATGCAGCATCTGCAGAAAAAAATAGCACTTTAGGTTTGAGATCCTTTATCAGAATTGGGAAATAAAGAAAATAAGTTAATTTTCAGATGCAGAGAGGATAAGGAGCAATGGGCAGCATCAAGGGACCATTTTTGGATAGCATAAGGGCAAAAAGGTTAATTTGACTGTTAGAATGAGATTCTGGTGTGGAATTGAGTTCTAAGTTTAGGATTGTTCATCACAGAATATTGAGAATAGACTAGAAGGTTATCTGTAGCATCACTTAGCCATGTTAAGAGCACAACTTGAAGAGTAAAGGATTATTTTTGACCATCACATCAATGTAAGCCATAGTCAAGTCATTGGAAATACTTATTCCTAAGAGCTTGAAACTATCTACTCTTTCAAATTTCTGTGCCAGTATTGTGGACAGGGATGTGGATTCTGTTTCTCTTCAGAAGTCAATGATCATCTCCTTCAACTTATTGAGAGAGAGGTTGTTATCTTGGCATCATGCCTCTAAGCTTTCATTCACCTTCCTCGATTCCATCTCATCACAAGTTGATACTGTGGTGTCATTGGCAAATTTGAAAATTGAATTGGAACACTATTTAGCTGTTTAGTTGTGAATTTCGAGGGATTCTACTTGCGGATTGAGTACATACCCTTGAGGAGTGCTGGTATTGAGTGTAATTGTGGAGATGTTGCTACCCATCATCCCTGTCTGCAGTTTGTTAGACAAGGATCCAGTTGTAGAGGAGGATGCTGTGGACAAGATCTGAAAGTTTGGGATTGAGTCTCCTAGGGACTATGGTATTGAAGACAGAGCTGTAGTCTATAAACAGCACTCTAACATAGGTGTCCTTGGCATTAGGTGTTCTAGTGCCAAGTGGAGAGCCAGGGATCTTCCATGGATCTATTTGAATGGTAACAAATTAAAGTGGGTCAAGGCTGTCTGGTAGGATAGAGCTCATGTGAGCCATGACCAGCCTCTCAAAGCACTTCACACTGGAGGATGTCAGAGCCACTGGTCGGTAGTCTTTTAAGCCCATTATTGTGCTTTACTTTATTACTTGCATGATGGTGTCCTCTTGAAGCAAGTGAGGAGATATGGTGAAATTAAATATGTCTGTGAGTACGACTGCCAGTTGATCTGTGCAGGCTCTCATGGCATGTCCCAGGAATCTGTCCATTTGGCCAAATCCTTATTAAATACAAGTGGAGAAGGATAAACCACTGACTGTGAACAAACAAAAGAGATAGGCAGCAGAGAAAAGCTTCTTCAGGGTTGATGCTCTTAGAAGAGACGTGGCAGTGAATTCAACAGTAAATGAAAATTTAAAAATCTATTATTGTCAGAAATCTGAACTAAAAATAGATAGTGGGAACTGAAATTGAAAGTTTCCAAGCCAACTGGGAACTTCCTGCTTGCTTGCATTATGGAAAAGTAAGCTTCAGGTCAAAGTTCAGTTACATATTTCTACAGATGGAGCATCCAACAAGATGAACTCAGCTCCCAATGATTTCCCAACAAACCTGCCAGAACAGCTGATGATTCCTTGAAATGGTGCAGCAGGTAGGCTTGTCTCTGGTATTCAAACATGCTTTTCTTCATATCAGCTACTGAGTGTAAATGCATTGATTTTGCTGTTCCTTCTAAGGGAGATGTAACTGTATGTTGCACAGGACTTGACATCAGCCATCCGCATGAGCGATTGGATTTGTAGGAGACTAACCCTAAGCCGTTTCCTTCAAAGTGTTTACACTTTTCTATATGGAATTTCTTTTATGCTCTTAAAATTATCTGTCTTTTTTAAGGGTTTAATAGGAAATTATCTAACACCATCAGTATAAATATTATGCAGTAAAACCCCTGTTATCTGGAATTCAGGCAACCAGCAAAAAAAAATTGTGGAAATTAAAAACGAAAGCTAAAATATACAGAGGTTTAAAATTGGTGCACCTCACCAATCTCAAGCATACAGAGGTTTAAAATTGGTGCACCTCACCAATCTCAAGCAATGGAAAATTCACTTCTGTGGTATCTACCAATCCCCATAGGTGCCAGATATCAGGGGTCTTACGCTATTAATAAGTTCCAGAGGTATCTAACAAATACAGTTAAACTTTCTCCAATTAAAAGTACTGGTAAATAAGTAAATAAAATTCTGTTGTCTTTGTATTCGGACACAATGAATACACTTTGACGCTGACCTGAAGCCCCCTTCTGAAGAAAGGATGAGCAATACATAAGATGAATATCAAAGGACGTCCAATCGCAGATGTCGTCAGAAATGACGTGAATAATATTGAATGGAAACAACCAGTAAAAAGGGAATAACGTAATGTGTTACAAAAGAATTTTACTGTTCTGAGTCACAAGTAGATTTTTAGGTTGTGTTTTCATTAACAATGTAAGATTTGAGCTCAGATATTGTTTGTGATAATGTTTGATGCTTTTTTGTTCACAGAGCAGTTTATTCATTAAAATAACAAATGCCTGTTTTTTTTCTGAAACAGTTGTTTCCAGTTACTGGTATTTCAACTCATCTAGTAAAATGAAAGAATCTTTTGAATAATTGAACCAAATGTGTTCAATTTTTCTATTATCCTTTGTTGAAGTATTAGGGTCCATCTTCGATACAAAATTCAGTTCTGCTTGTGTTAGCTGTATTCACTAATTTCATTTTCTGATGTTGATGATGTTTATGCAGTTTTGATTTTAATAAAAATGCTCCCACACTATCACATTTTCTACATGAATTTTTTTTTAAATTAGAAAGCTTTGGTTAACTGCAATATCTGACCATATGGTTAAATGTACTAATAAAATGAACATTTCTATATACTTTTGCAAGAAATATAGTCACACTAAACAGTGAGTAAAATATTATAAATAGTAAACACTTAAGAACATTATTTCTTGATGCATGTGCTGTGACCATATTTTATCACTAAATGTCTGTTACCATGGTAACTATTTTGATACCTCGATGTGAAGCTCTGGTGCTAATTTGTATTTCACGTTCAATGCTAGGTTATAATCTTTATTTCCATGGTTACTTATGAGAGCATATCTCATTGATGATTTTCATGAGATTTATTCACTTGTTTAACATTTTTGCGTTCATGATACTGGTCCCCAATAAAAGATGACCTATGTAAGCAGGTAGAACTCACTAATGAAATGTGCCGTTCTAATGAGGGTAGATGATCCTATTGTCTCATGGTTGTCATGAGAGCATACCTCGCATTTGAAGATGTACTAAGTTACAAAAATTCAGTGCCTTTGCATTCTTGAAACTTAATTGTTCCAATATTGTCTTGGCCAGATATCTAGATTATAAACTCTATAAATTTCATCTTATCTGAAAATCTCTCTTCTGCCTCGCAACAGGCCTTATTCTCCCTTCTTCCCTTTCCCAGGCTGGGCAATATTTAAAATTCCTACACATGTAGTTAAGTCCTTTCATGGTAGTAATGAGACACCTTCTTGAACTGCAGTACAGTCACTGTTCTGGTGAAGGAGCCCCACAATAAAGAATAACGATCTGCTTCCAAACCAGGGTGGTGTGCGACTTGGAAAGGAACACGCATCTGCTGCCCTTGGCTTTCTTGGGTGGTAGACAGGCATTGGGCTTGAGCTGTCAAAGCAGATGGCATGGCTTGGTGCATTTTATTTTGTAAACAGTAAACACTGCAGCCACTGTGCACAGATGGTGGAGGGAAGAAATAGTTAGGGTTGTGGATGTGGTGCCAATTAAACTGTTTCATCCAGGATGATTTGAAGCTTCTTGTGAATTAATGCATCTACACTCACCTCAGCAAGTTCTGAGTATTTTGGGAAGGTGGCTAAGGCAATATTGGGAATAGTTGACACTTGCATGAAAAGAAACCTCAAGAAAGAAATTAGGAAGGCTAAAAGAAGACATGAGGTTGCTTGACAGAAAGCGTGAAGCAAAATCCTAAGGATTTCTACAATGATATTAAGAGCAAAAGGATAGTAAGGGACAAAATTGATCCCCTTGAAAATCAGAGTGGTCAGCTTTGAATGGAGCCAAAAATGATGGGAGAGGTCTTAAGTGTTATTTTTCTTTATTAGTATTTTCTCAGGGAAAGAGCAGAAAGTCGTGGGAACTAAGGAAAACAAGCAGTGAGGTCATAGAACCTATACAGATTAAAGAGGACGCCCTATCCCCAGGGCCTGACAAGATATTCCCTTGGACTTTGAGGAAGACAAGTGTAGAAATTGCAGGAGGTTCTGGCAGAAATATTTAAAATGTTCATAGCCATGGGTATGATGCCAGAGGATTGGGGTGGATGGGTTTCCATTGCTTATTGAAGCTGAAAATTATAGGCCAGTGAGTCTGACATCAGTAGTTGTTACATTATTGGAAGGTGTTCTCAGAGATCAGATATACAATTATTTGGATAACCATGGACTGATTAGGGATAGTCAACATAGCTTTGTGCGTGGTAGGTCATGTTTAACCAATCTTATAGAGTTTTTCGAGGACGTAACCAGAAATGTTGATGAAGGAAAGGCTGTGGATGTTGCCTACGTGGAGTTTAATAAGGCCTTTGACAAAGTCCCACATGTAAAGTTAGTCAGGAAGGTTTAGATGCTAAATATTCATGTTGAAGTAATGAACTAGATTCAAAAATTGCTGAATGGGAGAAACAGAGAGTAGTGGTGGATAATTGCTTCTCAGATTGGAGGCCTGTGACTACTGGTGTGCCTCAGGGATCAGTGCTGGGACCATTTTGTTTGTCATCTACATCAATGATCTGCATAATAATGTGGTAAATTGGATCAGCATGTTTGTAGATGATACTAAATTGGAAGTGTTGTGGAAAGTAAAGAAGCTTTTCAAACCTTGCAGAGGGATCTGTACCAGCTGGAAAAATGGGCTGAAAAAATTGCAGATGGAATTTAATGCAGACAAGTGTGAGGTGTTGCATTTTGAAAGGACAAACAAAGAAAGAACCATACATGGTAAATGGTAGGTCACTGAGGAGTGCGGTAGAACGGAGGGATCTGGGAATATGATACATAATACCCTGAAAGTGGCATCACTGGTGGATAGGGTTGTAAAGAGAGCTTTTGGCATATTGGCCTTCATAAATCAAAGTATTGAGTATAGGAGTGGGGATGTTGTGTTAAAGTCGTATAAGATATTGGTGAGATCAAATTTGGAGTATTTTGTGCGGTTTTGTCACCTAAGTACAGGAAATATATCAATAAGATGTAAAGAATGCAGAGTCATTTTACTAGGATGTTGTGAAGTCTTCAGGAACTGAGTTACAGGGAAAGGTTAAACAGGTTAGGATTTTATTCCCTGGAGTGTGGAAGAATGAGGGGAGATTTGATAGAGGTATTTAAAATTATGAGGGGGTGTAATGGATCTGTGTTAATAATAATATTTAGGTTAATGTTAAGCTATATTTCATATAAAATGTTTTACTAAAGTAAGTTATAGAGTTAAAAATATTTGTAATGTGGGAATTGTGAGCTGGATATATGGTCACACACTGGTCACAGCACATTTACAGAGGACCATTGAACTCAGAGAGAGAATTCATTCTCAGAGTCGATGCGTCTGGAAAGCAGAGCCATAATGGAACTGGAGTGTTCTTAATTGAAACTCAAAGACTATGTGTGGTTTCTTAAAAGCATTTTTTTGTAAATGCAACATTCTGATGACACGTGCCTAGACTTTGTGGAATCATAAAATTACTTAAGCAAGGTCAAGTGTTATTGATTTAAGTGGTTTGGAAAAGGCAAGAGGATTTGCAGAAATGAAAATAAAACTGTGGTGATATCACATCACATGATGTCAGAGAACAATATTGTGAAGACAGAAGACTGAAGACTGAAGAAACTTGACATCCTGGAAAAAACAAGATTGAGACAGAAATCTCGAGAAAGAGAGGGAGATGCTGCTTTATATTTATTATCCTTATCATAGGCGATGCACTACATAAGTGGCTTTTAAATAAGTAAGACCACTTCAGATTGCTCTTTTAAGAAATGAGAGGCGGCCTCATACCCAGAAGATGGTCACTCCTGTTTAAGAAATAACTCATCGTGAAGATCATAGTTCCACAAGCCTTGATAGGGGAAAACTTGTGAAAACACTCGTGAAGTATATCTCTCTGAAAGACAGATCATTGAAAGACTTGTGAGTTTAAAGAGATCTGAAGATATAATGTTTTAAAGTGCTTTGTAATAACTTCTGAACCATGATTTAAAAAGATGATGAAGTTCAGCAAGAAGTTTGAAACTGGACTTTAAAATTTACTTTTCAGACTCAAATTTAAACTAAAATAGTTTTGGACTTTAACACACGCACATTTATGTTTGCACATAGTGGGGTTAAATTCAATTTAAGTTTAGGGATAAGTAAGAAATGTTATGCTATTAAGAGTTTAATAAAATCTATTATTTTGAATTTACCATTGTCTGGTAGCTTTTCCATTCCTAATCCTTTGTCAATACTAATAAGGTTTTGTTAGTAGGTGAAATACAAATCAGAGGACATGGGTTAAGTGTGAAAGGGAAAAATTTAGGGGGAACATGAGGGGGAACTTCTTCACACAGAGAATGGTGGGAGTGTGGAATGAGCTACCAGCTGAAATAGTGAATGCAGGCTCAATTTTAACATTTAAGAGGAATTTAGACAGTACAAGGATGGAAGAGGTATGGAGGGCTATGGACCAGGTCAGTGGGACTAGGCAAAAAAAAATGGTTCAGCACAGACTAAAAGGGCCAAAGAGGCCTACTTCTATGCTGTAATGTTCTATGGTTTTATCTGAGATATTGACTTATCATTTCTCTCTGCATGGTTCATTGAGTCCCTCCAACTTCACTTCGTTCACTCAAGATTTAGCATCTGTAGCTGTTCACCTTTTCCCCACTTGTCTCTTTCAAGTTCTGTAAGGACATTATCCCTTTCTTCCAGTTTCTTCATCTCCTCTGCCTCTGATCTCAAGATGAGCCCTTCCATTCCAGGGTATCTGAATTGTAGCTTCCCTTCTATGGAATTTCATGCAGCCTTCTCCCACATTTCCTCCACGTCCCAGACTTCTGGTCTCACCACTTAACAAAGGAATTTTGTTTTGTGTAAAATGTGTACATGAGAATAAACTGAATCTAGAATCCTGAATCTTGAACATTAACTTTTCCAGTTTCAGGTAACCTTTTCCTCCTGTCTTCCTTTCTCTCTTTCTTCACCTCCAGTCCATCCATTTATATTCCCTTTTCCATACCTCCTCCCATTTTCCACCATCAAGTTTTCCTCCTGTCCCCCATCACCTTCTACCTACACATTTTACCCACTGGACCACATCTCTATCTGGTTCCATCTGTCATTTATTGTAAGACTTTCATTGCATCTTTTAATTTTTAAACAGTAACAGGCCAATTTGGTCTTCCAAGTTCGTGCTGCTTAATTTACACCGCATTAACCTACAGCCAGGTACATTTTTGAATGGTGGGAGGAAACGAGAGCCCCTGGAGAAAACCCACACAGACACGGGCAGAACGTACAAACTCCTTACAGACAGCGCAGGATTCTAACCAAGTCGGTCTCGATCACTGGCGCTGTAAAGGCGTTACGCATACCATTACGCCAACCATGCTGCACATATTGTAAATTATACTTGTGTATATAACAATAAACTCCCAGTTATTAACTTATTCATCTCTCCATTATTGGTTCCCATTATTATCTTTCTTACTTATGAATTCCAGCACCGAAAGCCTTTGCATTCCTGCTTATCATCTTGTGGCATCTCTGCCTCCACCTCCATCCTCTCCATCCTCCATCTGGCTGTGAGACTAGTGAACAATATTGTCATCATTGAGGTCTGATGTATATTTATATTGATTTTGAATTGTATTTAAATAACATTGTGGTAATATTGTTTGGTTGTTTATATATTCAGTCAGATGACAATAAACTAGAAATAGAACTGCCTTTTTTATTTTCCTTTGTCTACTTCACTTATCACCCACCTATCTCCCAACTCCACCATCCACCCTTTTCATTCAGCTCTTTCTGCCCAGCATCCTGCACCCCCGTACTCGGTTTCTCTTTCACCTACTGGCCCACGTCTCACCCCTCTCCTTTTCCTCTTTATACTGTCTATCTTCCTTCTCCAGTTCAGATGCAGGTTCTCGATGCAAAATGTTGACAATCCCTTTTCCCTCACAGATGCTGATCGACCTGCTGAGATCCTCCAATGGTTATTTCTCTTTGCTCCAGATTCCAGCATCTGCAGTCTCTTGTATCTTTATCTTACAGTTAGCCTCAGCATCTATGAGGTAGGAAAGAAAGGATCAGCCACGAGTCTCCTTTTAAAGCTACTCAGTGCCTCCTGTCAAAAAAGCATGTGTGTGGATATGATCAAATTGGCCACTAGCATCATAAAAGCTTGTCAGGCACATGACCTGAGTCTATATATGGAGAGCAGACACTTCAACCCAGTGACAGCTGTAATGTTTGGCTATTATCAATGGTATAATTTATTATAGACTACCCATAACAACTGCCACTGGCTAGTTACCCAATTTACATCCCACCTAATTCTCTCTACCTTTTATTTCAGTTTTAATTGACTCCAAAGTAACAAAGGGATAGTGGATCCTTCACCACTGTTTCATCAATCAACTCAACCAAAGATTGCTTCCAGCACATGTTGTTTATTTTTCCCAGTGGAAAAATTGAAGTGCACTATTTCACTTTGCTTTTCTGCACTGGAGGGTAAATTGATTGCAATTTATTTCTATAAATTCCATGATTCATCCTGGTTACCAGTACTCTTCACCATTCATAGAAAGACCCCATTCTTTTCAGTTTCAATTTAGGTTCAGTAAAATCTTTCTATGTCAAATGAATGTATATTAGAAAATTTTAAGTGAATTTTAACGAATGTCCAGTTATTAGTTTTGATGCTGGTACGGACATGGGGAGAGCGGGGATCCTACTGCCCAGTCTGACTGACAATGGCTTCCTACAGGCTTTAAACAGCTTGTTAAAGGAACTGATCAGGTTTTATTTAAAATCCTGGCAGCACCTGTGTTCGGCAGCGGCCTCGAAGGTTTGCAAACTCTAGGAGAGCAGTATACTAGCATAGGGCACCAGTAACGAGGAGAACCCCCTTCCCCCTCAGGTGAGAAAGCAAAGCAGAGGAAATAACCCTAAGGACCACAGTGACCACAGTGACAGACCAGCAAGGGTCTCACTGGCTGAAGGAAACATGCAGGTGGTGTGCTGTTGGTGACTTGCAGGCGAGGAACCCACACAGGCTGCGGGCTCAAGGCCAAAGGACTCCCACCAGGCTACAGACTGCTGGATACTGGCTCATGAGAACCATGTAACAGAAAGGGGATTCAAGAGGCTGCCAAGAGCCAGGAGGTCTCCCAAAAGGTCCAAGAAAGACTCCAGAAGGACCATGGGCATTGAAGGCTTCCTCATCTTATCAGAGGTTTGGATCTGAGCTGGAGTTGTAGATGATTTGTGCTGAACCTGGAGGTTTATGCCGCTGCAGAGGCTGTGGGAGTGTTGAAGGCGAATCCACGGACACTCAGGGACTCTGGGGGCGTCTCTTTTGCTTCCCTTCCTCTGATTGTAATGGGTGCTGAGCAATGCTAATAGGAAATCTTTGCCTTATGGCAGGCTAAATGCAATTTTGTGCAATATCAGATTTCTATTTAATTACATGACAATAAATAGTATCTGATCCGATATATACAATTGATACACAATTTAAAAACAGCCTAAAAACTCAAAATAGTGAATGATTCCTGCCTTCACTATAAAATAAGCAAATTATTGCAGTGGTACTCCGGTAATGGCTGAAACAAACCAATTCAACAAACCCATAAATGTTCTGATGAAAGGCCATGGGCCTGAAATGATCATTCTCTTCTCTCCCCGCAGATCTTTTGAGTATTTCCCAGTTTTCTGCTTTTATTTCAATTTTGCCTTTTTTGGGGGAGTATGATTCATGAATGTTTTTTTTCCAGACATTCGTCCAAGAAAAGAAACACTTTATAAAGTAAATGTAAAATGATTTGTTTTTTTGCCATTTCAAAAATTAATAACATTTTAAAATATTCCTGAATTACTAATGGTACAAAGCAAAAATGTTCTTATAGATCCAAAGAGCATTGGTTAACTCATGTTTGCCAATGAGAGTATTTGACCAGAATAGAATTTGAAATTTAAAATTACAAGAGGGTTATGTTCTTCATTGAGGATCACCGAGGCTGTGATATTTTCCCTATGAAGAAAACTGGAATGAACTTAAAAATTCTGCTTATTTTTGAGGGGATGAAACTTTCAGATGACATCATCATCATTTGAGAACCAATCAAAGGACTACCTGTTCATGCTGATGGGACCAGCATGGCAAAACATTTGCTGTCAGGACAGCCTGCCAGCCTGCCTTGACAAATGGTTGTCGATCTGAAATCTTAACTCTTTTTTTCCACAGATGCTCCCTGATCGGTCAAGCGTTTCCAGCTGTTTCTGTCTCTTTTTTTCGTTCTAAACTTAATCGGAAGTGGTGGCTGAGGTTTGACAAACAACTCTGAGGTAAGAGCCCGGTGAATGGTGGGACAGAAGTCCAGGCCCGTTCTATTGGTCGCAAAAAGCAATTGGTGCATCGTAACTGATTGTTTTAATGAAAAGGTTTGAGGAGAATTTTGCGCTGCTGAATCTTTAAACTGCTGAGAAAATTGCCCTTCTTACCCTGATACCAGTTAACCCATTGAAATCAGTAGTGGAAGAGAAGGAGTGTTCTACAATAGGCTGCATCAGAAATCTGCCTAGCAACCAAAAAGAAACATCCATAAACTTGTCGCTGAAAAAGAAACCAATATCTCATACTACTTTAAAGTAATTGGTTCCTGATATAGAAACATTTCAGATAACATTTGCTGAAAAGGCCATAATAAAGGTTTTATTATAGTGTCAGGAGGTTTCTATTTAAGTTTTATCATTCATCAGTGATAAGTTGTCGTTCATGTTTCAACAGATAGTTGTAACCCTAGGGAAGTTATTGTAAACTGATGTAAGCTGCATTTTCGTGGTATATGAAATGTTCCCACGTGAAAGGTATGACTAACACAAGGGATTCGTCAGAACACCCGCCTCGATATGTTTTTGTTTTGGAATTGCAGCATTTCTTTCAGTGTAATCACTGATCAGCAATGCTAGTCAAAGATTATAAAGTCTGCCTTGAGAGCAAATATAACTTATCTATCTATTGCTATGAAATTGTTATGGTTGCAGTAATTTTATCATTCCTTCTCTTTATTGGAATGACTGAAACAATCAAGGTCAACACAAAGTCTGTTGATGCTGGAAAATAGAGCAATGCACAGAAGGGCTGGAGAAACTCAAAAGGTCATGCAACCTTCATGGAAAACAAAGGCAGTTTTGGGCCTGCACCGGTCTTCGGGTGTGCCAGAGATAGGACAAATGCTGAAATAAGATGGGGGGTGGGGGAAGGGGAGGTGCAGTCCAGACTTGCAGATGAACACCACTGGGAGGTGGAAGAGTTGGGAGGTGAAGGGGAAGGAGGCAAAGGGCTGAGAAAAGTGTTCTGTGACAGGAGGAAGGGAGGGAGGGAATTGGGTTCTGGAAGAAGGAAGGTGCAGGTGACAGGCAGGAGAAAAAGAAGGAAAGGAAAGAAGCAAGAACAAAGGTGCTCAGTGAAGTGATCTCCCAGTTTGCCTCCAGTATTTCTGATGTAGAGGAGGCCAATTTAGGAGCACCTGATGCAGTAAATGGCCCCCTACAGATTCACATAAAGTATTTCTTCACTTGGAAGGTCTTTTTGGGGCTTGAAATAGTGGGGAGGGAGGAGAGTAGCACTTCTTGTAGTTACAAGGGTAGGTACTGAAGGGGTAATTGGAGGGAAAGGATGGAGTCACTGAGAGATTGGTTCCTACAGGAAGCAGAGAGGGGAGGTATGGGATCCCATTGTAGATGACAGATATTACAGAGGATTGCAATTTAGATGAGGTTTCCGGAACGGTGGAAAATGGGTATTCTATCTTTGTTGCATCTGGTGAGGGGAGTGGGAGGATGTGTTGGGAAGGGGCCAGGGTGGATTTGCCGAAAATAAAGAAGATGAAGGTGAGGGCTGAGAAGAAGGAAAGCCACATTCTCTGAGGAATGAAGACACCTCAGATGCCCTGGAATGGAAAGCTTTAGCAAGTGAGAAGATGCAACAGAGACTGAGGAATTGAGAGAAAGTAATATAATCCTTACAGGAGATAGGGTGAGAAGAGGTGTAGTCAAGGTCACTGTGGGTATAAAAGATACCTATAGACAGTTTTCTCCCAAAATGCAAACAGAGAGAAAAGGAGAGGGAGTGATAACAAGTGAATTTAAGGTCAGGGTGGAAGTTGGCAGCAAAGTGAATAATGTTGAAGAGCTCATGTGCAGGCAGCAGCATTATTATAGTTGTCAATGTGGCAGATGAAGAGGTGAGGAGACATAACTGGGACCCATGTGTGTACCCAAGGCTACAACTATGATTTAGAGTAAGTGGGATGGAGCCAAAGGAGAAGTTATTGAGGGTGAGTACAGGTTATGCCTGTTGGAGGAGGCTGGTGATGGAGGGGGTCTGATTGGGTCTGTTAGCTTGAAAGAAGCGGAGAGCCTTGCAGTTTTCCTTATGGGGGATGGAAGTGTAGAGGCACTGGATATCCATGGTGAAAATAAGGCAGTCCACACCAGGGAACTGAAAGCTGTCAAAGTGGTGGAGAGCATCTAAGGTATTCCCAGATATATGAGAGAAGGGACTGGTCCAGGGGAGATAAAATGGAATCAACAGTTCGGTGGGACAGGAACATGTAGAGACAGTGGGTTTGTCTAGGTAGTTGGGATTGTGGAACTTAGATCGGAGGTAGAACTGGGCAATATGGGGTTAGGAATCAATGAGTTTGGAGTCTGCGGAAGGGAGATTTTAGGACGTGATGATGAGGGAGTTGGTGGTCTGGTGCTTCTTGTAAGTAAGTAGGGTAAGTAAGAAGAGGTGTCTGAGAGACATCGTCTGGCCTCAGCGAGGTAGAGGTCAGTGCACTAGACCACAACAGCACCACCCTTGTCTGCAGGTTTAATGGTGAGATAAGAACTGTACAGAAAGTATGGAGGGCAGTATGTTCCGAGGGGGTAAGATTGGAATAGGTCAGAGGAGTGGGGAAGTCAAGCTGGTTGATGTCTCAGTGGCAACTGGAAATAGAAAGATCCAGAGTGGGCAGAAAGTCAGACCGAGGTATCCAAGTGGAAGGAGAAGGCCTGAGGGGAGAGAAGGGGGTCCTCCGAGACAGTAAATACAATCCTTTTGCAAGATTTTGTGCCTCCATGGTCCTTTATGTAACAAAGGTTGTTAGCTTCTTTCAAGTCAAAAGCCATGAAAGGTGGAAATAGAAGAGAAAGTAATTTATGGTTTGCCTCCTGCTAATGAAATTCAGTGAGAGATTTTCCTTCTGGTACTAATTGATTATAATTTGCCTCTCACCTAGCAAACTACTAGGGAAATTAATTAAGACACTGCAAATTAGCACAGTATTGAGTGCTTTGTCAAGTGTAGAACTAGCTATTTCCCCATAAAACTGCTTTTCATTGAGTTACACAGTACAAGAGAAAACAGGGATCTAGTCAAAGACATCTCAAATGAATAAATTCAACTATTATAATGCTCATTTGGGTTGTGCTTTCATTTTTCCATAAATCATAGCTCATATAAATCTGTTAGGTTGTATCCTGACTCAAATTATGCCTTGTGCCTACCATGTTCAAATCAGCTACCAAAATGGCGGCACTGCCCGAGCTGCTGTAATGGCAGCACTGCTGCTGGTGTGGGCCTGGCAGAGTGGAGAGCAGAGGTACAGCTCTGTTCTGAAGGGTTCAACTGCCTGGTCCGTTCTGACAAACGCACTGTTAGAAGAGCAGACGCTGTTTTTATGCAACCATGGGTCCATGCCCAAGTTGATGACACCCGTGCTTGGGAGCTGCCATGAGGGTTTTCAGACTCCAGGGGGGCAGCGAACTGGCACAGGGCACCAGAAATGAGGAGAACACCCCATGATGAGAAGGAGAAGCAGAAAAGATGCCCCTCTGGAACAGTGACAATGGCAGTGGACCAGTGAGAGACTCAGCGGCTGAGGGACCCACTCAGATAACAGGTGATGTGGTTGAAGGACCCCTTCGAGTTGCTGGAGACGGGCCCATGGGAACCAGGTTTTGGAGCCAGTAGTTGAGAGGGTGCTCAGGGTAAGAAGGGCTCCCAAAAAGCCTCAGGCACTGAAGGCTTCCTGATCATGTTAGAGCTTGGATCTGGGGCTTGGGTTGCTGATGGATTCAACTGGAGTCTCTGTGGCTGCAGAGGCCTGGAGGTGAATTCATGATCACTCAATGTCTCTGATGGGATTCTCTTTTGCTTCTCTTTCTCTCATAGTGCAAGGGGCACCGGATGACACTAATAGTTACTCTTTGTCTGCCTTACGGCAGGCTGAAGACAATTTTATGTAATATTACGTGTTACATGTTGGAGTGTATGGGGTGTCTAGGGAGGGGTATCACCTCTGGTGGGAGGGAGGGGCCCACCTGTGCCCTTTTCAGGCAGCTTGTCCACCTTTGGTCCCCACCTGATGTTTAGCCCTCACCTGCGGCTCCAAGTAGTTGTAGCGCGAGGGGCAGCGATACCCTGGTAAATCGTCTCGGCAGATGGGCTAAACCAGGTGAAGGTAGCCGATGGGTCTTTATCCCAGTGTGTGGTCTGGCCTGGTGGATTGAGAGGATTAATGGTCCAATGGTCAAGAAGACAGGCCCAGCAAACATTGTGGAGTGCTAAGAGCATGATAAGGCACTTAGATGTCCTGGAGCAAGAGAGATCTCCACCCATAACAGTTGTTTGTGCCACTGGATAAAGGTCATTTCTGCTGAGAGAGTGGAATCACCCCTTTGCAATGGTTGCTCCACTTAAAACTCCATCACGCACAGGTTTACGTTTTTAAGACAGAAATCCCACGATAATAGGTCCTTTCATGTCAGGCCTTCATCTGCATCTTAGGCTGATGATGTCACTGTGATGACATCAGCCTGCCTCTAACCAGCCGCAATAGCAGCATTACATTCATACAAGGTGACAGAATGCCGTGCTCTGCCCATTTCCCTTCTCCACGAGGGATTGCAGTCGGCACCTTGGAGCTGACCACGGCGCATTCAATAAGGTAAGTCTCCTGATGTAAGGGCAGAGAATCTCTGCCTTTACAACTGGGCTTTTTCATTGCATGAAAGACCCAACATGAACCACTGACCAAACAACGCCAGCATAATGTGTCATTTTACACAGCAAGCCAGCATTCCGGGAGCAAAAGAGGTTGGATGTTTAACACAACAGCATCGGCGTCTAATGTCACAAATAACATACGAATTTGATGGCATGTTAGACCTACTTTTTCCCAAAAAATGGCTGGTAGTGGGCTGTCAGGAGATTCTCTTGGTGACCCGCTGTCGGTCCCCTTACGGGTCATTGTTGTGTTGGGGATGTGTCAGGTTCAAGAGAGACGAGTCTGGACACAAGGGTTTGCAATCAAACTTTACTTTTATTAACACACAACAATTAATAGAAGAGGGTGGGAAAATTGTAGCAGGAATAAAACACACATGCACACAATTTATAAAAGAGCATGGGAAATTATGTGCACAATTTAATAAAACATATGCACACAACTTATAAAAGAGCATGGGAAATTATGTGCACAATTTAATAAAACATATGCACACAATTTATAAAATGTGGGAAAATGTACTCCAAGAATTGATCTACAGGTAGTCCTCAATTTACAACACACGCGAGTTACGTCCACCCACACATACAACCAAAATTTTTTAAAAGTACTCTACATATGCTGAGATTCTTCATTAAAGGTTCACTTGTTGAAAACTTTTTTGAAATATTGCTTTAATACCTCGTTAAGACATGCAAATCGGACTTACAACCAATCCAAGTTATCACCAATCCTTCTGTCCCAATTATAGTGGTAAGTTGAGGATGAGCTGTATAGCAGTGGATATCAACCTTTCCACTCACATACCATTTTAAGTAATCCCTGTGTCATCGGTGCTCTGTGATTAGTAAGGGATTGCTTAAGGTGGTATATGAGTGGGAAGGGAAGGTTGAGAATCACTGCTCTAGACCCAATTGTCACTGAAATATTTTGCTTGAGAAAAATTGTCATTTCCTTCGTAGTTATGAAACTGTGCACATAATGAGTCAATTAGGTACAATTAAAACAGTGGTTTTCAAACTTTTTCTTTCTGCTCACATACCACCTTAAGTAATCCCTTACTAATCACTGCTTTCTATTGTTGGGGGCTGATAGCGGGCTTTCATAGTGGGGGTGGGGGGAGTGGAGCAGTGGGCTTCAGACTTTTAAATTGAGGATGAACCCACAGACCAGCTTGCTCACAGCACAAGGTAACTAGAGATACATGTGGGATCAGGGGGGGCTGGTCTTTTATCACAATACCACTCCCTAACACAAGTCTCCTCTCACTTAATATCTGAAGGTCTGTCAGTTACTGCCTTGAATAAATTCAATAACTGAGCAGTCACACCCTCCTTCTATAGAGTTCCAGATACATTTTATCTTATTCATGATTGATCAAGCCCTATTTTGAAAGACCAACAGCCACCCCACATCTGTCCTGTCAAAATCATGAATTACATACTTATGATTAAATCATCTCCCATTCTCCTTCAAAGAAAACATCAGTGCTTCACCCACCTAATGAAACGTTGAGTCTAGTAGAGGATGCACCACTATTTCACCACCAGCTCATTTCATCTCCAGCTACTGGTCATTTCAGATTTCTGCATATATGGGACATCTGAGATGGCTTTAACTTTAAGTGCCCTCCAGCCAGGTATCCCCTAGTGAACTACTTGCTGTCAGCAAGATCGACTCTGCCTTTTATCTTTGGTGTATAATTGGAGCTCAATCTGGCAGACATAATATCAAATCAGTGATTTTGCCGTTTGGTGTTGGACCCAGCTACACTTTATGATTGCCCTAACCCTCTCCATGAGCAGCCCATAGCAACAGAGAGCAGGCAGCAAGCTGCCAGGAGAGAGTGCTATTAAAAAGATTTATCCTGATGTCCTTCTTGCATGTTTTGTCCAAGTTTTAAATGCTTACCGGTAAATACACTAAAAAAAATACAGTGCACAAACACTTCAATTCCCATCATGGTGCTGGAATGTCAGATTGTCCCTTTTACACAGTCAGCATTCTGGCACTGTTACTACCTTTGCTGCTGGAACAAAGTTGGGGCTGGAATGACACCCCACCAACCCCTCCCCATCCTCCCCCCCCCCATTCCATGTCAGTGCTTTGTACACAGAAGGGGTAGGGTAAACAAAAAAGCCACAAATATCCTGGAACAAAGTGGCTGTGTAAAAAGCAGAATTGATGTACCTAGTTCCCTGGAGTCCTTAAAATCCCCAGAAATCTTTGAGTAAATAAAAACAGCCTGACAATTTCTGTCTCCTCATCCTGCTTTCCATCATTGAGATTATCCATTTCCATAACCCTCTAGTATCAGCTTCAAACATTTGTATTTTCTTGTTGTTACTGGAATGACAGTACCATTTTTGAACTTGCACTTTTTCTGAGAGAAATTTCCATTCATTGTATTTTCCTTGGGCATAAGTTAATGCCACTTTTTTCCAAGTAAAATACAAATTATTTTCCTTGGAGACTTTTATTAGCATTTCAATGTCATAAACAGAAGTTTTTCTCATTGCATATGATCCATATCACCACTATTACCAGAAATAATTATATTTTCTCTGCATGGGTATAATATCGACCCTTTCTCTATGTATGTCTGTGTCTAATAGAACAATTAATAACAGTGATTCTCTGGAGAAAACTATAATTGTTTGAGAATCTCTGGAAAGAAAAAGTTTGAAAACTACTGTTTTAATTGTACCTCATTGACTTGTTATGTGCACAGTTTCATAGCTCCAAAGGAAATGGGCCAATTAATATTTTTCTCACAACTGGGTCTAGAACAGTGATTCGCAATTTTCCCTTCCCACTCACATACCACCTTAAGCAATCCCTTACAAATCACAGAGCATTTATGGCATAGGGATTAATTAAAGTGGTATGTGAGTAGAAAGAAAAAGGTTGAGAACCACTGTTCCAAGAGAAACAACACTTCATTTGTAAATCCACAGTGGTCATCTACTGTGTACATTGCTCCCGTTGTGTTCTCCTCTACTTCAGAGACCCTGGATGCAGATTTGGAGATCACTTTGTTGAGCACCTTCTCTCTGCCACAACAGCGTGGATCTCCTAGTGGCCTCTTATTTCAATTCCCCACCCCATTCACTTGCTAACATGTTTGTCCATGGTCTCATGCACTGCCAGACTGAGAACACTGGCAAATTGGAGGAACAACACCTTATTTTGCATCTGGTCACTCTAACTGGATGAGGCATTAACATTGACCTCCATTTTCTGTTAGTCCTCCACCCTATCTTTCCCTGTTTCCTTTACTCTACTCTCTCTTTCTATCCCTCCATCTCTCTCTGCCTATCTCTCTCTCTCTTTCTCTCTTTTTCCTTTTCTGTGTCTCCTTTCACTTTGCCAAAAATGACCCCCCTCCTCAAATCAATTCTCCCTTTTCCTCTCTCCTCTTAACATATCCAATTAAATACCCTTTTTTCTTTTGGTCCTATACTCCTCCCCCTTCCCATTCTTCCCTTTTCACCAACTTTTTAATATCAGCCCCTATATACTTTTTATTCATACCCTGAGGAAGGGTTCAGGCCCAAAACATTCGTAATATTTCTTTCTCTCCTTTGGACACTGTGAGACCTGCTTTTCCTCCAACATCTCTGTGTTTTTAAAAATTATTTCACGACACACTTCATTAATGTCATGTTTTACAATTTGTGGTAGCAACTTCCTGCACAGGATTATTTGAAATGAAAACTTAAAATCCTTTCCTCTGCTGTTACAAGGTTCAATGAATTAACCAAACCTGATGCGTCAAGAAAACATGCCTAGTATGCTAACTTCATCCTAAATTGTGTAATATTGGTACAAAAATAATTTAAAAGCATTATCTGTGAAATATAAAGGATAACAAGGATCATTCAAAAGCTGCCTTGACTGTCGTAGTTTCAGCCTTTTTATGAAAGTTTAATGATTGCCTGAGAGTGGAAGCAGACCCTCTTAATGGCTGAACCATCTCAGCATTAACTGAGATCAGACAGGAAAGTATCAGGCAGGAAAGAACTTCTTTGTCTGTTAGCTTATATCCATCAAATGTCTTTTTTTCTACTGATTCACTATGACAGGAGCAGATGTAAGGTGAGGAAGAGGATGAAATAGAGAGGCATGACATTAATGAACATGATAACTAAGTGAAGCGATGAATACTGAATGGTCACGAGAGTTTGGATTATAAACTAGTTAATGAAAGAAGGAGAGATTAAGGGGAAAATAAGGAATAAATTCATAGATAAGACTGCTTTATTAACACAGATCATTTGACTGTGGTCAAAGCTAACTTCAATTATTAGTCATATTGTGGTAAGATCAAACAATAGCAATAACGTTGCCACATGTTGCATAAACCATTCCCATAATACAATTTGAGACAATGCAAAGTTAAATAAGGCCAGTGTTAACTCAGCATTAAATCACTTCTTCCATTTCTCAGGCTCTATTTTAGGGATAATTGTATGTTACAAGAGTGAGACAATCTTGCTGAATTGTTTCAGGATTGTGTTTCCTGCTTAAGGGAGAAGGATTAAATTGAAAGTTTATTACCTTTTATTTCCCTAGTGAGTTGCAATCATAAAACTGGGAAGGGCATGTTGATGTAAAACCTAGATAGTTTTTATAGCCTTTGAATTTTATTTAGTATTGACTGTTTTGTTTCACCGCATCAGTTTCAGAGAGCTATCCAGACCCTTCTATAACTGATTGAGCCATGGATCCCCTCAGAATTACCAAATGCGATAATATTACTTGTTACATTGCGAGCGGGTTTGTAAGTGGTGTAAGCACTTTTTGTCTTGGCACTCTGGCCTTTGTGTGAATTGCTTGGAATAACAACGTTAAGCATGGCTTCACTTTTGGCCGTCGTCATGCTTGGGGCATCCAATCAGGCCATCAAAAGAATAAGATCAAAATAGAGAATGTTGGAACCATTCTATGGAATTTAAATCCTATGAATTGGCTTAGGATATTCCTTACATACAGGCTGATGGTGCAGATATCACGTTGTGCCGTACCTGGTGACTTTCTGATAGATTTCACTAAACTGCTCCCTATTTAATCGGGAGACAATATATACTATAACTTGAAGGAAACTCTCCAGGAGGAAGCAGAATGTAAAGAAAAAACAAGTTGGCTTCAATTTTGTTGATGGCAAAGAAAGTTCTTGCACATAATTGCTGGCAAGGGGCAGTATAGTTGGCATAGCAGTTAGTGCAACATCTTTACAACACCAGCCATTGGAACTTGGGTTTGAATCCCATGCTGTTTGTAAGGAGTTTGTACGTTCTTCCTGTGTCTGCGTGGGTATTCCCCGGGGGCTCCAGTTTCCTCCCACTGTTCAAAACATACCGAGAGTGTAGGTTAATTGGGTGTAAACAGGGCACCACACACTCGTGGGCCGAAATAGCCTGTTACCATGCTGTATGTCTAAATTTAAAATTTAAATTTTCCCATTTTGCGGTGCCAGTAGGAACCTTCATCCACCATCACTTCCATGACAAGTTTGCAGGCTGCAGATGGGGCATGGACGCTTGAAGCTATTTTCTCAACATGTCAATGCCAAAGGGTGGCAGGATTTGACATGGTCCGAACAATAATCTTCCTGTTATTTTCAAGAATCTGCAGCAAACAAATATGAATAAGGGTTAGTGTGGGTTGGCTGTAGACAAAATCAAGTGAGGACTGAATGAGAAAGCTAATGTGAGGTAGCTGTGCCCGAATCCATCACTAAAATGACTTTTTTTTGTAGGCTGATTCTGAGTAAATAGCATTGCATCACTGCATCAGATTGGCAAACTACTCATGTACAATGCATTTTGCAATAGTTTGTCAGCGATTTAATTTAAATTTGGCCCACCCACAAAATCTGCTGATATCTTCAGATAAACTTGCCCACTGTTTGTTGAGTTAATGCTCTAAATGAGAAATTCATTTTGGATTTGTATCTAAACCTGATTTTTCAGTCAAAGGTGTCTGTTCATTCATTCATTGAGTAATTTGAATTAGGTTAGCTTTGGGAAGTTAAACCATTGGTGCATATTATTGACTTTAGATTAGCTATGGTGATTAGTCACATTCATGGAATTATATTTCCTTAATGATGAGGAACCAGGATTGATAGGCAAATAAGGGAATTCTAGGGACCAGTAAAACATAGTGTACAGATATAATTGTTAGAATGCAGTCCATGTTTTAATTATTTCTTAGTTATAATTTTTTTTATCTGGAATACTGAATTCAGTTTTGGATACTTCACCTCAGGAAAGATGGTTTTTGCAAGAGTAAGACTTAATTTCACCAAATTGAGATTTAAAGAGTCAAATTGTATGGGAAAATTACAAAAACATTGTAGTTAATATTCTTTTTAAATTTAGAGGGTCATGGAGAGTTCCAATTGAGTTAAGCAGGAAAGTTTGCAGAGACTGTAATTATACTGCAATGCGCAAAAGTGCTGGAGAAACACAGAAGATCATGCAGCACAAGGATATAACCAAATTTTGAGGCCTCAGCCCTTCGATCAAGCCCAAAATATTGGTTACCCTTTATTTCTTGTAGCTGATACGTGGCCAGCAATGTTTCTCAATCATTTTTGTATCGTGATCTAATTGAGATGTTTAAAATGATATAGAGGTCTTTTGTGAAGATCCAGAGAAATTTTGGTCGCTGGGGAAATACTGAAAAGAGGAGAGAAGAAGGAAAACTAACATTTGATGGGTGTGGAATCAAAGCTTTATTCTGTGCAAAACAATGGACCAAACCTATGAATGTGGTCAAAGGAGATTTCCTGGACTGAGATCAATAATTTTACATTCAGCAAGAAATCAAGGGAAATGAACGAAGGATGAGGAAATGGAACTGTGATTCAGATCAGTCATGATCTAAATCAATGGCAGAACTGGCAAAGGATAAAAAGATTACATCTTTTTCCATATTTTTACAGAAGAATTGCATCATCATCCCCCTCCACCCTTGTCAGTTTTCTGAGTGGATGGTCCAATTTGGCTTTCTGTAATGATCCTAAATAACAGAAAAGCAATTTTTAGGTAACTTGATTATAAAAAATTATGGCAGAGAGGCGTGGGCTTGACAAAGACTGTGGGGCGCATCACATCCCTGCTGTATACTGAGGACCTGTATTCAACAATTACCTGTTCCCTGAACTTGAGCGTCGCATCCTCACCTTGGATGGTAGACACATTGTTTCCGCCTACTCCTGCTCCACTGAACAGATATCTGCTTACTTAAATCGACTCAATTTCGATCCCCCGACCCAGGCCCTTCCCACCTACATCCATGATATCTCACATGTCCTCCATCACCAACAACCAGTTCTCTGAACTTGACCACCTCATCTTCACCATGGACATCTAATTGGCACTTCCATCCTCCATACTGAAGGCTTCAAACCTCTCTGTTTCTTCTTCAGCAACAGACCCAACTAGCCCCACTCCACCACCATCCTCTTCCAGCTGGCAGAACCTGTCCTCACCCTCAATAACTTCTCCTTTAACTCATCCTACTCACTCCAAGGGGTATCCATGGATACCCACAACTATGCCTGCCTTTCTGTTGGTTGTGTAGAGCAATCCATGCTACAAGCCTACACAGGCAAAGCTCCTTAACCCTTCCTCTGCTTCATAGACAGTTACACTGGGACAGCATCATGCACCCATGATGAACTCACCAACTTTATCCACTTAGTTACCAGTTTCCACCCTGACCTCAAATTCACTTGGTCCATCTCCAACAACACTCTCCCCTTTCTAAATTTCTCTGTCTCCATTTCTGGAGACAAAGTCTCAATAGGCATTTTCTGCCAACCCATCAACTCCCACAATTATCTCATCGATACCTCTTCATACCATCCTCCTAAGGATTCTATTCCTTTCTCGCATTTCCACTGTCTTTGTTGCATCTGCTCCCTGAACAAGGGCTGCCATTTAAGATAATCTGAGATATCCTCTTCTTGAAAAACATGTGCCTTCCCCTCTACTACCACCAACTCAGCACTCACCTCCATTTTCTGCTCATCTACCCAAGACCCCTCAGCCCCAGGTGCAAAGAGGACAGGATTCCTCTTGTCCTCAACTACCACCCCACCAGCTTGGACATTGTAATTTCCGTGACTTACAATGTGATCACACCACCAGACACACCTTATCCATTCCTCCCACCATGCCTTCCTCAATGACTACTCCCTCCATAACTTCCTCGTCCACTTCTCCCTTCCTTCCAGTCACCCCCATCCTCCCCCCGGGTACCTAACCCCGTGACCACAGATAAACCTACACTTGTGCACCAAGCTCCTCCCTCACCACTATTTGCGGCCTCAAATAGTCCTTCCAAGCAAAGTGACACTTCACTGGTCAATCTGCAGGGGTCACCTACTGCATCCAGTGCTCCCATTGTGGACTTCTCTACATTAGAGAGACAGGACGTCGACTGGGAGATTGCTTCACTGAGCACCTTTGCTTTGTCTGCTGCAATACTAAGGATCTCCCAGTGAAAACCCATTTCAATTCCCCACCCCTTTCCCACCCAGACATGTCTTTCTAAGCTTTCCAGCACTGCCAAAGTAAGACCACCCACAAATTGGAGGTACAACACCTTATATTCCATCTGAGCGCTCTCCAACCAGATGACATTAACGCCGACTTCTCCAGTTTCCGTTAGGTGCCCCCCCACCCCCCACCTCTCTCCCTCCGTCTCATTTCCTATTCGCTATGTCTCCTTTCCTCCAGCTCTTTTTCCTTTTCCCCTATCATTCGGCCTCCTTTCCTCTAGCTTTGCATTCACAGTTCTACTCCTTCCCCAATCAGTTCTCAGCTGTACTCTCCTGCCCTCCTACCCATGTCCACCTATGGCCTTTTTTCTGTTGGCTTTTGCTTCTCCTTCCTTCCTTCCTTCTTTCCTCCCACTGCCTTTCTTTTCAGCTCTCTGCCTGGGCCTGGAATGTTGGTTATATATTTTTGCCTCCTATGGATGCCTCGGGACCTGCTGAGTTTTTCCAGCACTATTGTGTAAGCTCAACATAGCTGCATCTCTCATCAAACTATTGCAGCGTTTGGAACATAACCAGCAATGTGAAAAAAAATGCCCCAACAAGTTTTGTTCATAAATAGAACATATCCAGATTACTACTCCAGATCTCCTCACAGCTTTGATTCAAGGTACTGAGTTCCAGGAGAGAGATTTCAAGGCAACATTTAACTGTGTCTGAAATATCTGAAATGAATTTTGGCTTGAAATTGAGCTTTGATTTAAACCAATGAGAATTAGAGACCTCAAACAAAATCCAGGAACACCTGCATTAATACTGACTTCTACCAGATAATAATTATTGTCGAAATAATTTGATTATTCATTGAACTTAATCTAAAAAAATGGCCCAGTTGAGACAGGATTCGACAGATAGGAGATTCATTTACTTTTAAGCCCATCGACAATCTAATGAAAACCAGCTTTAGAAAGTGTTTTACACCAACAATGACAATTCAAGAAAATCTACTTTCCCACAGCATGACGTCATCAGGGGTCACATGCAAATTCAGCACTTTTCTGTGGGGCAACTTATTCTTTGGAAATGGAAGCATTTCAAGATTGAAGGGGGAGAATTATAAGGGGAACATGAGGGGAAATTTCTTTACGCAGAGGGTGGTGGGGATGTGGAATGATCTTCCGGCAGACGTGGTCGAGGTGGGATCATTGGTTACATAAAAATAAACCAAAAGAGGTGACTCAACCGTGGATAACAAGGGAAATTAGAGACAGCATTGGGTCCAAAGAGAGAGCATATCAATTGGCCAAAAAAAGTACCACAACCTAAGACTGGGAGCAGTTCAAGATGCAGCAAAGGAGGACAAAGGGATTAATCAAGAGAGCAAAAATAAATTACGAAAGTAAGCTTGCGGCAAATATAAAAACCGACTGCAAAAGCTTTTATAAATATGTCAAGAGGAAAAGATTGGTGAAATCCAGAGTAGGTCCTTTGCAGTCGGAATCAGGGGAATATATAATGGGGAATAAGGAAATGGCAGACCAAGAGAGGATACAAATAACCTCCCAAGGATGTTGGGAAACATAGAGACTAATGCAAGGGAGGAACTGAAAGAAATCAGTATCTCTAAGGACATGGTCTTGGGGAAATTGATAAGATTGAAGGCAGATAAATCCCAAGGGTCTGATAATCTACATCCTAGGGTACTTAAGGAAGTGGCCATTCAGATAGCAGATGCTTTAAGAATTATTTTCCAGAACTCGATAGACTCAGGATCAGTACCCATGGATTGGAGGGTAGCTAATGTTACCCCACTATTTAAAAAGGGGGGTAGAGAAAAAGCAGGGAATTATAGGCCGGTGAACCTTACATCAGTAGTGGGCAAAATGTTGGAATCCATTATTAAGGATGTAATAGCGAAGCATATGATTAGCAGAGAAGGGATCGGATGGAGTCAACATGGATTTACAAAAGGTAAATCGTGCTTGACAAATCTATTGAAATTCTTTGAGATGGTGACAGGTAAAATAGATGGGGGAGAGCCAATGGATGTGGTGTACCTGGACTTCCAAAGGGCCTTCGATAAGGTCCCGCATAAACGACTGGCTTCCAAAATCAAGGCTCATGGGATTGGGGGCAAAGTATTGATGTGGATTGAGAACTGGCTGGCAGGTAGAAGATAGAGAGTTGGGATAAATGGCTAATTTTCTGAGTGGCAGGCGGTGACCAGTGGGGTGCCACAGGGATCTGTACTGGGACCCCAGCTGTTCACAATTTACATTAATGATCTGGATAAGGAGATTGGATGTAATATCTCCAAATTTGCAGATGACACTAAGCTAGGAGGGGTTGTGTGCACGGAAGAGGGGGTCAGGAAGCTCCAGTGTGATTTGGATAAATTGAGGGACTGGGCAGATACATGGCAAATGCACTACAATGTGGATAAATGTGAGGTTATCCACTTTGGTAATACAAACCAGAGGGCAGATTACTATTTGAATGGCAATAGATTAAGAGATGGGGAAGTGCAGAGAGACCTAGGGGTACTTGTACATCAGTCTCTGAAGGCGAGCATGCAGGTACAGCAGGCGGTTAAAAAGGTAAATGGTACGTTGGCCTTCATATCAAGAGGGTTTGAGTATAGGAACAAGGATACTTTACTGCAGCCGTACAGGGCCTTGGTGAGACCACACCTGGAGTATTGTGTGCAGTTTTGGTCACCTTATCTAAGGAAGGATGTTCTTGCAATGGAGGGAGTGCAGAGGCGATTCACCAGGCTGATACCTGGAATGGCAGGAATGACTTATGAGGAAAGATTGCGCAAATTGGGATTGTACTCGCTGGAGTTTAGAAGATTGAGAGGGGATCTCATAGAGACATATAAAATTCTGGCAGGACTGGACAGAATGGATGCAGATGGGATGTTTCCAATGATGGGAAAATCCAGAACCCGGGGCCATGGTTTGAGGATAATAGGCAAACCATTTAGGACCGAGATAAGGAGGAATTTCTTTACCCAGAGGGTGGTGAATCTGTGGAATTCATTGCCACAGAGGGCAGTGGAGGCAGGTTCATTAAATATATTTAAGAGGGAATTAGATATATTTCTTCAGTATAAGGGTATTAAAGGTTACGGAGAGAAGGCGGGGACGGGGTACTGAACTTTAAGATCAGCCATGATCTCGTTGAATGGCGGAGCAGACTCGAAGGGTCGAATGACTTACTCCTGTTCCTATCTTCTATGTAACTGGATCGTTACATGGATAGGAGGGGACTAGAGGGGTATGGACCGGGTGCTGGTCACTGGGAGTAGGAGGGTGGGGATTTGCTACGGCATGGACTAGTAGGGCCGAACTGGCCTGTTCTGTGCTGTAAGTGGTTATATGGTTATATGGTTAAACTTAGAACATACCCTTTTCTACTCAACAGCCAGATCAGGAACAAAATCATTTATTTGCTTTCTATTTACATCACATCAGGGGGTTCCATCTGAACTGAGATGTTTGCTGATAATTTGTAAGCATGTGCCAACATGATAACCTTCCTGTGGCTGTGATTTTTTTTCTTGGGGGGGGGGGGAAATTTTGTAGTAAACTACCAATCCATTGAAAATACCACTGTTGTGATTGCAATGACTGATTAAAGATCTCCTGAATTTACAATACCACTTAAAGGAGCTCTTTTCACACAAATAGTTAGTCCTAAACAGGCCAAAGAAATTCTTGACTCCTTTAATTGTTTGCTTTCAAATCCTCTTTCGATTTGCACATAATAGTATTACAAGCATTTGGACATTTAAACTAAAGCATAAACTGTCCCTTTATCCATGACCCAAAATGCCAATTATATTTGATACAACCTGACCTGCTAAATGTTTCCAGTAATCTCTGTTCCTGTCCTGCATTTCCAGCACTTGTGATTTTTTTACTCTGGTAACAAAGGCCATTGCACAGAGGAACGCTGATTTGCCCTTGATCTCCATGCTAGCAGAAAAAGATTAAACCCATTTCTAGCCCTTTGCTTTGAAAACTTTTGGAATGTAATACATCAAGGTGCATGTCTATGTTATAAATATAAACACAAGAACAGTGGATACTGGAAATCTAACATAAAAATAGGGAGGACTTGAAATGTTCAGCATGTCAGGCAGCATCAGGAGAGAGAGAATTAGAATTAACACTTATTTAATATCTGATTGAGATCATCCCAAAATTTTTCTACTCTCTCACATGTCCAGATTGCATGAATTGTTGTTCCCATTTCTTTTTTACATCGCAAACATCTATCAGATACTGTTGGGTCCCATTTATTTAACTTTTGCGGTGTAATGTATAGTCTGTGTAACCAATTATATTGTATCATACGTAGCCTCGTATTTATTGTATTTCTCATCGTTCCAGAACATAATTTCTCCCATGTTTCCTTTTTTATCTTTATATTTAAATCTTGTTCCCATTTTTGTTTAGTTTTACCATTTGTTTCCTCATTCTCCTTTTCTTGCAGTTTAATATACATATTTGTTATAAATCTTTTGATTAACATTGTATCTGTAATCACATATTCAAGGTTACTTCCCTCTGGTAAACTCAAATTGCTTCCTAATTTATCTTTCAAGTAGGATCTCAGTTGGTAATATGCCAGCGCTGTATCTCCAGTTCTTTTTTTTTCTTTGGCTTGGCTTCGCGGACGAAGATTTATGGAGGGGGTAAAAAGTCCACGTCAGCTGCAGGCTCGTTTGTGGCTGACAAGTCCGATGCGGGACAGGCAGACACGATTGCAGCGGTTGCAAGGGAAAATTGGTTGGTTGGGGTTGGGTGTTGGGTTTTTCCTCCTTTGCCTTTTGTTCGTGAGGTGGGCTCTGCGGTCTTCTTCAAAGGAGGTTGCTGCCCGCCAAACTGTGAGGCGCCAAGATGCACGGTTTGAGGCGTTATCAGCCCACTGGCGGTGGTCAATGTGGCAGGCACCAAGAGATTTCTTTAGGCAGTCCTTGTACCTTTTCTTTGGTGCACCTCTGTCACGGTGGCCAGTGGAGAGCTCGCCATATCTCCAGTTATATTGTACTTATCTCTCATTTGTTCAAAGGATAAGAATCTACTTCCTGAAAAACAATTTTCTATTCTTTTAATCCCTTTTTTTTCCCATTCTCTAAAGGAAAGGTTATCTATTGTAAAAGGGAGTAGCTTATTTTGCGTCAATATTAGTTTTGGTAATTGATAATTTGTTTTATTTCTTTCTACATGAATCTTCTTCCAAATATTGAGGAGATGATGTAATACTGGAGAAGTTCTATGTTGTACCAATTTTTCGTCCCATTTATATAATATGTGTTCAGGTATCTTTTCCCCTATTTTATCTAATTCTAATCTCGTCCAGTCTGGTTTTTCCCTTGTTTGATAAAAATCTGATAGGTATCTTAATTGTGCGGCTCTATAATAATTTTTGAAGTTTGGCAATTGTAAGCCTCCTTGTTTATACCATTCTGTTAATTTATCTAGTGCTATCCTCGGTTTCCCCCCTCTCCATAAAAATTTCCTTATTATTTTCTTTAACTCTTTGAAGAATTTTTCTGTCAGTTGTATTGGCAATGCCTGAAATAAGTATAATATCCTTGGAAAAATGTTCATTTTAATACAGTTTATCCTTCCTATCAGTGTTAGTGGTAGATCTTTCCAATGCTCTAAATCGTCCTCTAATTTTTTCATTAGTGGATTGTAATTGAGGTGATATAATTGGCCTAGATTTTTGTTTATTTGTACACCTAGGTATCTTATTGCCTGCATTTGCCATCTGAATGGAGATTCCTTCTTAAATTTTGAGAAATCCTCATTATTCATAGGCATTGCTTCACTTTTATTTACGTTTATCTTGTAACCCGACACTTCTCCATATTCCTTCAATTTCTTATATAATTCTTTTATTGATAGTTCTGGTTCTGTTAAGTACACTATAACATCATCCGCAAATAGACTGATTTTATATTCCCTGTCTTTTATTTTTATTCCTTTTATATTACCAAAGAATCCAGAGATCTTTCTCCTAAGTAACATAAAAAACAAAGAATTTGGAATTGATTTGGAGGATGAACAAAAAAGATTTGTTAAGATAGCCCTAGCCGTAGCAAAAAAATGTATTATGTCAACCTGGAAATTGGAAGATAATTTGAAAATACAACAATGGTATATAGAAATGAATAAATGTATTCCATTAGAAAAAATAACATATAGTTTAAGAAATAATATTGAAATATTCGAACAAGTATGGGAGCCTTACATTAAATACAATAGCGAAAACCTACCGGGGACAAACATTACCTAAGTTGATGGAAGGAGAAGGAAAGAAAAGAATGGACTCAGTAGAATTTCTGGTGTATTTTTGTTGAATGACAACATTGTCTGACTGGTTTAATGCAACCTAGATTGTATACCTAAAATGGATGAGAGGGGGGGGGGGTGGGGGGGTGGCTTGGGAGGAGGGAGGGGGGGGGAGAAAAAGTCACTGTATATGTGTGAAAAAGAAAAAGTGTATATCATGGCTAATGTGATTTATGGTGTGAAAAATAAAAAATTAAAAAAAAAAGAATTAACACTTCAGTCAGGTAGCCTTCTTCATGACGCTGGGCAATATTAATCTTCACTGGCTCTCTCCTAACCTGCCAAGTCATTCCACTACCTTCTGGGTTTTTTAAAAATTTTATAAATGTGTTGAAGAGTTCAACCTCCCCCATATTTACTGGTGGTTGTCTAGAAATTCATCCTGGGTCAATGGCACTGAATGAGTCTTAGTCACATTAATACATGGCATATTACCTGAGAACATCATTTGATTGAAATTAATAGAATAAATTTTGGAGGGAGAATTAAAAACAGATTATAACCTTTTATTTTTGTTCAGGTGCTTCCTGACATTTGTTCATACCTTGATGAAGGGTTCAAACACGAAATGTTAGTTCTGTATCATTATCTTTGCTACATAAAATAGATTGTTTGACCTGATGAGATTCTCCAGCATTGAGTTTTTACTTATAACCCTCATTTAGTACAGTGCTACCAACCAGCAGTGAATTTCTAGGCACACGAGTTCCATTTCTTGTTCAAATTCAGGATACATTCATTCACTGGCCAAGGAATTGAATGCAAAATCAGCATATCACACTATAACCATATAAAATAGGCCACAATTGAAATCAACCATTCAGGTCAGATCCCCACATATTAGAAAAGCTCTAAGGCCACCAGAGGTCACAGTCAAGATTTGGAGGTTAAAAGTAAGAATGGAGAAGTCTAAATATGAAGGAAGAATAGCAAGGGTGTTTAAGGCCAGGGATCTAGATCTCTACAAGAAGTCCAGCTATGACCTGCAGAAGGCCATCTCTAAGGCAAAGTGGCAATACTGGAGGAAGACTGATACATGCCAGCTATGGCATGGAGTGTACGACATTACAGCCTACAAAGCGAGGGCAAAAACCATAGATGTCTGCGTAGTTTCACTACCCGATGAGCTGAACCCCTTCTATGATCGCTTTGAGAAGAAGAACCAAACTAGAATCCCTGCAAAGGCTGAGGACCCTGTGACATCTGTCACTGAGGATGACGATAGAACATCATTCAAGAGGGTAAACCTTCACAAGGTGTCAGGCTCTGACAGTGTACCTGGTAGGGTACTGAAAATTTGCACCAATCAACTAGCTGGAGTGTTCACAGACATTTTTAACCTCTCATTGCTGCAGTCAAAGGCTCCCACCTGATTTAAAAGGGCATCAATCATCCCTGAGAAGAGCAGAGTGAGCTGCCTTAATGACTATCACCCAGTAGCATTAACTGTGATGAAATGCTTTGAGAGGCTGGTCAATAAATACCTAAGCAAAGATCTTGACTTGTTGCAATTTGCCTATCGTCACAATTTCTCCACAGCAGATGAATATCGCTGGCTCTCCACTCAGCTCTGGAACAGCTTGAAAGCAGCAATTCATACATACGGCTACTCTTCATTTACTGCAGCTCAGCCTTCAATATCATTATTCCCTCAGTGCTGTCAGGAAGCTACAAACTCTAGGCTTCTGTACCCCACTATCCAACTGGATCATTGACTTTCTCATCGAAAGACCACACTCAGTACGAATTGGAAGCATCATCTCCTCCTCACTGATTATTCGACACTGGTGCACCTCAAAGATGCATGCTAAGCCCACTGCTCTACTCATCATACACCCACAACTGTGTGGCCAGACACAATTCCAATGCCGATGAGACCACAGTTGTCGGCTGAATCACAAACAGCAATGAGGAAGGGTACAGGAGGGAGATAGATCAGCACTTTGAATGGTGTCACATCAACAACCTTGCACTGAATGTTAGCAAAACCAAGGAGATGATTGTGGACTTCAGGAGAGAGTCTGTCCTCATTGAGGGCTCAGTAGTGGAGAGGATCAAGAACTTCAAATTCCTGGGTGTCTCTGGGGATCTGTCCTGGAGGCTCCACGTTGATGCAATCACGAAGAAGGCTCGCCAGCGGCTATACTTTGTGAGGTGCTTGAGGAGATTCGGTATGTCACCGAAGACTCTCGAAAACTTCTATAGGTATACCGTGGAGAGCATTCTGGCTGGTTGCACCACTGCCTAGTATGGAGGTGCCAACTTTCAGGGCAAGAATAAACCTCAGAGGTTTATTAACTTGGCCTGTGACATCACAGGCACTAGACCTCACTCCATTGAGGATATCAACATGGGGCAGTGTCTTAAAAAAGAAGCCTCTATCTTCAAAGACCCCCACCACCCAGGCCACGCCCTCTCACTCTGCTACCATTTGGAATGAGGTACAGAAGCTTAAAGACGAGCACTCCACAGCACAGGGACAGCATCTTCCCCACTGCCATCAGATTCCTGAATGATCAATGACCCAAAGATACTGTCTTACTTTTCGTGCACTATTTCTTTATACATATATTAGTGTTGTAAGATGGTTCATAATATTAATGTTTGCGCTGTGATGCTGCCACAAAACACCACATTTCATGATTTGTTCATGACAATAAATTCTGATTCTGATTCTAAATAGGAGTGATTTTCTTAAGAGGGGGATACTAAGGAGAGGATATAACTGAGGCACATAAAAATCACATCCAAAGAGGGTAAATGGGAAATACTTTAATTCAGATGTTGATGACCATGGGATATAGATTTTACATAATTGGTAGGGGAGGATTGAAGATTTTATATTCACCTAATGAATATTGGTTAACCACAGCTACTAAAACAAATGCTAAATGTTGAGTTGTACTTATTTGTATTTTATTCCAAGTAGTCTGTAATTTAGAAACATTACATGAGATTGGATTGCATTTTCCTAATTCTACTCCTTTAGCATTGGGGCAGAACTTGCATTAGTTAGAGTGATGATGCAATTCTCCAGTATTCCGGATTATGTCAGATTTGCAGTGGAATTTCCATCAATGAGGTTGATGGTTTGTGTTGAGTAGTTAATTTGGCTTAGTTTTCAGAGTCCTGTGGCCCCTTCAATTAATCAGTATTCTGTTCTGCTCATTGGTATCCAGCAGCCAAAGACAGAAGTCTGATAAAAAGATCCAGAGCAAAAATCATGTTTTCAATCAGGTGAAATCAGTTCTGAAATAACATTGCAAGTTAATTCAATTAATGATTTTTAAAAATATGTTGGAGTGGTTCTTGAGGACAATAAAACTTAAAGAGCAGTATGACTGCTCTTTCAAACTTCCTGCCCTGGTTCAATGTGATTATTGGGATTGTGCTAGCTTGCTAGTTTCTGCGAAACAGCAATCTTTAAATTCTTTGACTTCTGTTTATGAGCAGTTCAGAAATAATCGACAATATTATCAGCACCTGAGCAAATGAAAATTATTCACCTGAAATGATAATACCATATCCAGCACCTAATGCTGCAGCTGTTTTCAGAGTTTTATTATTTTATTACTATGTAGAAGAGAAACTCCAACAAAGGTCATTTAATTTCCATTCCAGGGACTGGTGATTAAGCAGTGGAGATTTTCTTGGAATATGTATAGGTCATATTGTTACCCATTCAATTCATGTGATGTGAATGCATTGATACTTGTGTCACTGGTTTCATTTCACATAACTGTTGCCCCGTTTTTCTGTGCAATGGAAGGGGATGGAAGGTTGGCAGTTCCTGTTTCTTCATTTCCTCAGCTGGGCAGAACTTTGCTGTAGGTCATTTTGTGGGAGGTTTGTTTTGACAGCTCCTCCCCTGTACTCCACAGGATTGTTTAAAACCACCCTGCTGCATGGAGGCTGGCATTCTAGGGTTTTTTTTAGCAGCACTGGAACTTCTTACTGGGAGAATCACCCGTATTTCAGAATTATTCTAAAGGTCAGAAGTGCAAGTGGCTGCAGATTTCAGTCATCAGCAAAAGGCTCCCTTAAATTTCTTGTGGCACCATATTACTTGTGGATGTGGAGCCATAATCTCTGCAGTTGGTAGACATCACTTGTCCCTCCATATTCCCTTACCTGTTTCGCAACCATTGGCTGTAACCTGGTATGGTTAATGTAGTGGTTGGAACAGTTAGTGAAGCAGTTTGACACTGGCTGCAAAATAGTTCGCATAATATTATTACAATGGCAGAAACCCATGTTCGAATCTGCCATTGTTTGTGTATTCTACTCATATCCACGTGGGCTTTCTCCAGGTGCTCTGATTTCCTCCCACATTCCAAAGAGGATTGGTGGGTTGATAGGGCATATGAGTGTATTTGGGCAGAGTGGGCTCATGGGCTGGAAGGGCCAATTACCATGCTGAACTTCTAAATTAAAAATAACAAAAATAACTTGCCTTTCCAATGGCTATCGTGGACAGGCAAAAATTCAGTAGTTGCCCCTCATGCAGCCACTTTGATGTAATCAGACAATATAACATGGCATCAAAAACTCAAAACCGGAATAGCAATTTGAATGAACTTCTAAACACTGTTCGGTTTTAAACTAAGACTGGTTATTCAACTATGAGTAAAGTAGAAGCTGTAATGTAAATAAGTATAATTCTTAAATTTACAATCCTTATCCTAATACTAGGTGCATTTAATTATATTTTTCAGGTATTTTACAGTGGATGAAAAAAAAATAAATGCTGCCCTGGTTCATTGCACTCCAAATTCCCTTCAGTTCATATGATGTTTGGTTCACTGTGATGAAAGAGTGTCAAGGCATGCTGGATCAACGGCAGCAACTTCAAGATTTCTCTGTTCAACCATATGTGACAAATTATAATTAGTCGTTTGAAAAAAATGACAAAAATGGTTTCATTATCATTACAAGTCCAAATCTTAGTGTGTTTTATTATTTAACTTTTACATTTGTTCAAAAGGGAGAGCAAATTCTTAGGTGGTATGACTACTTGGAATTCTTGCTCAGAAATCTCGAAATTAAATTGCAGAATGACTACAAACAGCTGACTGGATTTTCTGTAGAAAGTTCAGAAAAAAAGTCCTGGCAATTCAATTGGGGAAATGGTCACTTACAGGGGATTCCACAGGTTTTCTGTGGGATAACTGTGGAGTCAGGGTGGGTGGGTGCAGAACTAGCATGGTCAGAAGACAATAACCATTATGTCTCATCTACCCACAGAGTTAATGCAAGAGCCTTCAGTCTTGACCACACTTTAAATTCGAGATAAGAGAAATTTTTTTTTTTCTGAATTGTATGGCAGATCACTTGACAATTTAGTGACAATTTACTTTGCCTTTAGAATGCCTAAACCCTCAAATTACAAGGAGTGAGTAATCCCCTCCCCTATGCCTGTTGAAAATACTGTACTTTTCAAAGCTTTGCTATTTTTAAACCATCCAGAATGTGGCTAAAGAAAAGAATGAGGATGAGATGAAAACATGAGCTGTCAGTTTAATTATTAATCCACCATTCATCAGCAATTCAATAAATCCAAGACATTCCAGCTGTAAACTATTGTGGAACAAAGTGGAAGAGCTCAAAAAAGTCTTTAAATCATAATTTAGAGTATTGCCGTTGACGATAACAGCAACAGAATAGAGTAATTGATTTAAATAACTAGGGGAACATGGCCATTGACCCATTTCACCAATGCTCACACACCATCCGTGGGAATTAAACGGCAACCGACATTTTCGGCCTGACCCCTTTGTTGGGAATATGGAAAAACAGGTAAAAGAACAAAAAGGCGAAGGAGAGAGTAGGAGGAGAGGAAGGAGGCAGGAAGGGGAAGGGAGAGGATCACAGGCTAATAGGCAAGTCAGAGGTGGACACAGGTGGGAAGGTAAAAGAGAAAGAGGACCAGAAGTGATAGGGTGAGAGGGCTGATTGGAGAAGGAAGGGTAATGGGTGGGGGAGCTGGAGGATAGGAGACAGAAGGGTAGGGGAATAGAGACGGGGAGGGGATTCACGGAAACTGGAGACGTCAATATTAATGGCGTCTGGTTGGAGATTGCGAGACAGAACATAAGGTGTTGCTCCTCCAATTTGTGGATGGCCTCGATTTAGGAGTACACGAGTTCATGGATAGGCAGCACAGCACAATCCCAATAATCACATCTCGTTGGTCATAGTAATTGCTATGTTCTCCATGTATACCAGTCCCTTACAAGAATCCTGCTTTCAGATTTTAAACACAATAAATCTAAATTCACTCACTGTAGCAATTAACATGACCTAACTGGAGGATGAATAGTTTGATGCTAATAACATCTCAATGAATTTGCCATGGCTTGGAAGTCTAAATTTCATTAAACCTTAACCTTTTATGAACTTAGCATAGCAGTTGGTGCAATGCTGTTACAGCACCAGCGATCTGGACTGGAGTTCAAATCCCATGCTGACTGTAAGGTGTTTGTACGTTCTCCCCGTGTCTGCGTAGGTTTCCTCCGGGGGCTCCGGTTTCCTCCTACTGTTGAAAAACATACCAGGGGTAATTGGGCAGCATGGGGTTTTGAGCTGAAAGGGCTTGTTACCATACTGTATGTATATCTCTAAATGTCTAAATTTAGATATTGAAAATAGAGAAGTGTCTCTGGACAAGGAATTTCCAGAGCTCAGTTGACCATATTTAAAATCACTTTGAACAGCCTAATACACCCACAAATGTCTGTTTAAAGGTCAGTGTGTTTGGATCTAAATCATCAGACCCCACTCTGATCTAAAACCAGGCTGAAGAACTTTCCACAACTATTGAGCAATTTGACTATACCACAGCAGCAGGGGTGAAAGTAATTCCAATTGCTGACCGATACAGTCATATCATTAACATTGCTGATTTTTTAATCTTCTGTATCAATGGTGTTGGTTACTCTATAACTGATTGTAATGTGACTGATTGCACTCAGAGACAAGTGAGGAGTGCAAACACATTTTTAATAGCTTATAATCAATGGGCAGTATATATAATAGTCCTCAGGTGAATCTGAGGTAAGGTGGGAAGCCAGGGTTTATATCGGGGCTACGTGAGGGTTGAGCCAGCTATCGGAACAATACACAGTCAGTGAATTCCAGTTCACTGTATTCACCCCTTCCTTCAAAAGAGAACCTATGGGTGAAAAACAGAGACCACACATTAAAAAAAACCTAATAGTTTTACAAATATTTACAAGTTAAGTCTGTCAGGGGTATAGACAACTGTTTGCTTATTCTAATATATCCTTCCAAAAGCATGAGCTAGGATATTTTGAATTTCGATCTCTTTAATCCAATAAATCCAACTCTGTGACTGTTGGTTTATGTAGCTTTAATTCGATGATAAAATGGATAAACATTTTCTTTAACTTCACATTAAGACTTTCTCAGCAGGTCTGGCCATGGTGCCATTAGTGTCTTTCCCCTGGAAAATGAACATTAGCTCCTGAGGAGTTGCATTGGTCGCAGTGAAGAGAAGTAGCCTTATGGAGTGGAGCGCTGTGGGTAGGACTTCTTGCCAGCGTGAGTATGGAAGGCCTTTGGACCAGAGAGCCAATTTCATGACCTTCCATACCGTTGTGTTCTTCCTCAACTTGTTCGGTACCCCAGGGATTGTAGCTAGTCTTCCTGCTTGAGGCAATATCTCTTACGAGGAGATACTGGTGTAACACTTCGCTCATAAATGATGAGCCCCGGTCACTATGGATATAGCTGGGATACCCAAACAGGGTGAAAATAGAGGGCAGGGGATAGCGAATGGAAAGGATGAATACTCGTTGATGACGTTGAGAAAGTACGTGTTTCTGTTGGTGGAAAGGAAGGGACCTTTGAAATGGACACTGAATCATTCGAAGGGGCGGGATTCCTTTCTCAGGTGCGCTTTGTCAGGGCGGTATAAATGCGGTTTGCACTCAGCGCAGACCTGGTAATTTCCCAGATCATTTCCCTGATGTCCTCAATGGTGTAGGGTAGGTTGCGTGCCTTGACGAAACGAGACATATGAGTGATGCCTGGGTGGCAAAGATAACGTGCAGTGACCACAACTGGCTGGCGTGTGCAGAGGCACAGCTTTCACGTGACAGGGCATCTGGATGTTCATTGAGACTACCTGGCTTTGTCATAATTATAGGTGGAGAGTTCAACCTTCCACCTAGCAATCTTATCATTCTTTATTTTACCCCTTTTTGCATTATTAAACATAAATGCTACCCATCGCTGGTCAGTGAGCAGTGTAAATTTTCTGCTGTCCAGGTAAATTTGCTGCTCCAGTGTCTGATGGCCTCTACAATGGCTTGGGCCTTTTTCTCCACTGATGGGTTCCGAAGCTCCTGGCCTTGTAGGGTGCAGGAAAAAAAGGCAACTGGCCTGCCTGCCTGGTTAAGGGTAGTGGCCAGAGCTGCATCAGAGGCATCGCTTTCCACCTGGAAAAGTATATTCTCGTCCACCGCATGCATGGTGGCCTTTGCGATGTGGCTCTGAATGTAGTCAAAAGCTGTCTGGGCTTCAGCTGATAATGGGAAGGAGGGGGTGGGCTTCATCCACTTAGTGAGGGACACATTGGTGTAGTAAGAAAAGAAGCCCAAGCTCCTCCGTAAGGCCTTCATGGTCTTCGGGATTGGGAGGTCTAACAGGGGGTGCATCCAATCAGGGTAAAGACGAATGACATCATTCTCCACCACATAGCACAGAAATGCCATACATTTAGTTTGGATCACGCACTTACTGGAGTTATATGTGAGATTCAGGGTTTTGGCAATGTGGAGAAACTTCTGAAGGTTGGCATCATGGTCTTCCAGAGAGTGCCCACAAATGGTGACATTGACCATTCAGGCAAGGTGGCTTTCAACCTGTATTTGTCGACCATTTTATCCATTTGTCTCTGGAAGACCGAGCAAAAGGGACCCTCTGGAACTGATAAAGCCGTCCTTCTGCCTCAAATGCTATGTAGGAGTGGCCCTCAAAACGGATATCCAGCTTTTAAGTCAATGTTTGAATAAACCAAATATTGCACAATTTTGTTTACTATGTCTGAAATTAGTGGGAGGGGTTACGTGTCCAGGAGCATGAAACGATTAATTGTTTGGCTATAGTCAATCACTAGCCTGGATTTTTCTTCCCCTTTCACTGCTCTCCATGGGCTGTTGTTGGGCTCAATAATGTTTTCTTTGAGAAGCCACTGTATCTTGGCTCTAATAAATTCCTGATCCCCCGCACTGTATTGTTTGCTCTTAATGGCTATTGGTTTGCAATCGGGAGTCATGTTTGGAAACACTGGGGGGTGGGGGGGAGAATCAATATTTAGGGTGGAAAGACTGTACGTGGCATCCTGTTTTTGGGACCATCTGTTCTGCAATGTGATTGGAGGGAGTGGGCCAGAGTATTCCATGGTCATGCTTTTAAGGTGACACAGAAAGTCCAGGCCCAGCAACACAGGAGCACACAAATCCTTCAGTACATACAATTGGAACTTACAAAATTCCCTCCCTTTTACAGTTAGATATACTATACAACACCCCTGGATAGTTGCAGAGTGTGAGTGTGATGCTAGGCAAATGCAATAGTCCATTGGGTACATTTTTAAGTTGTACCATAGAGCCATTGCAGAGTTTATAAAGCTCTCAATGGAGCTAGTGTCTACCAAGCAATCAGTCAAGTATCGATTTACCCTCACCTCCATCATCGAGTTATTGAATTGGTAAGGTATTGCCTAATCCAGGACAACCAATGCCAGTGCTCCGGAATCCCCATTGCTCCCCATGTCAACGTTGACTCTCTCCTCTTTGCCTGTGGGCAGACAAGATGGCGTCAAGATAACCTCCATCCATCTTGATCCAAAGAAGGACTAGGTGATGTTGATCAAGAGATGTGGCAAGATGGCCACCATTGCTTCCCGTGATGCTTTACTTCCGGTGGTGGGTCTCACCATGAGGTGCAACAAGATGCCAACAGTGAGCAGCATGGAGAGACTGAGGCCGGCACTTCAGGACTTGGGCATGGGTCAAACACTGATTCAGGGGTCGCACACACAGTCACCCTCTTTGGGTTCCCTTAGCCCTGCAGATCTTCACCCAGTGCCCTCGTTTACCTCATCCTGAGCACACGGCATCCTTCGCAGGACATTAGGTGTGAGGGTGCTGCGTCTGTCTATAGAAGTAGCTTGCCCGATCTCACATGGCACTGGGGCTGCAGGGATCGCCGTTATCCCAATGACCTGGTCCTCTGAAAAGGCGCTGCTTTTGCCCATGAGGTCGTAAGCTCCTAGTTGGGCCTGTTCGAATGGTTTTGCCAGCTCCAGGGTGCTGGCAAAATCTTTCTTCCCCAATGCTAGCAGTCGTTGCCTCATGTACCTCAACCTCACTCCCGCCACAAGGGTGTCCCGGATTTGTTCCTCCTCTCTCATCTGGGACCGTGACTGCTTCATAGTGGCATTTTCTAGAGAGGGCCCACAGTTCAAGGACATAATCATCCAGCGATTCACCCAGATTTTGCCGACGTTGTGAGAACCAGTGTCTCACCAGCACATCATTCTGGGGCCTCATGTAGTGAACCTTCAAGCTTTCTATGTCTAATATGTATGTTGCAGTCCTTGATAACAGCGAACCCCTTGGGGCTGACTTGAGAGAGATGTGTAGATCTCCGGAGACTATCAGAGTTGAAGATGTCATATGTGGTAGGACAGGTAGGACAGGAAGCACTCCAGCCAGGGCCCCTGGGGCAGAGGGTCGACCTGGAGCATGCCTGACTTCAACAGGGCTTCCATCCTGCTTCAAAATTAAGCTATTAAAATTGAAACATGACTGGTTGCACTCAGAGACATGTAAGGAAACATGCTTTGAACAGCTTACAATCAATGGGCAATAGATACAACAGTCCTTGGGTGAATCTGAGGTAAGGCAGGAAAACCAAGGTTTATATTGGGGTAGGTGAGGGTGGAGCCAGGGGGGGAGCCAGCCATCTGAATAATTCACAGACAATGAATTCCAGTTCACTGCACTGTTTCAGCCTGTGCTGGTTACTCACCTCAGCATTACAGTGAAAAACATAGTGCAGGGTGGGTGACCAGAACTGCACATAGTACTCTCTGATTAGTCTCACCAGTGACTTGTACAGCTGAATCATGAGGTCCCAACTTTTATTCTCAACACACTGCTCAATGAAGACAGGCAGCTAAACCTCTTTTTCAGCACCTTGCCCTCATGAGTTGCCACTTTCAAGATTGCAACTGAATGCCAAATTCCAAGTAAGTGCAATTGAAACAAATCTTCCTTGTAAGTGTGTAGTGAGCAGTGATGATCTATTTCAAACTTTGCAGATATCTCAATGATTTGAGCAGAGGCAAATCTCCTCAACATGCCTGAATAGCAATGCCTCAGGCAAGTCATGGTTAGATGGGTTCAGATATCTCCCACCTCTTAGAAGCAATTCTCTTGCTTGACCCTTAGGTGTTTTTTAATGCCCACACTTGTTACCACCTTCCTCAACATCATTGGCTTCAGTCTAGGGGCTTTAGGGCAGCCATTCTCAACATTTTTATTGTCTAAGGCCCTCTTAGGACTCTGCTCAAAGTTTATGGACCCCTTTCCCTGCAGAAGCAGTCAGATTTAGTTAGATTCTTCTGTACTTCATTTCAAGTAACTACATTAAAAATACTTTATGATTTTCCATGGCCCTCCTGAAATTTGCAGTGGTCCCTGGAATGCCGGGGGGAAAAGATATGACCTTCATTGAGAATACTTGTTAGGGGATCTGCCAGAGACACATCCAGGATAAAGGAAAGCTGTAGAATGCTAATTTCTTATTATCAAAATCTACAGTGATGTGAATGTCATCCTTATGTGTAAAGATTGCTGTCAGAATGAGAGAAGACTTGTTTTTGTTCATCATAATGGTTGACACCAGATGTATTTAATCAAGGCATCACAGGATACTTGGTCAACTGCAAGGGTTTCATCTCCTTCAACTCCAAAGGGTTTGTTGAAGCCTCTATATTTTCATTCTATATTCTAGAATCCATAGTTCTAAATGAAATTAATTTAGAGGATCAGCATGGTAACAAGCCCAATGAACCCATTCATTCAAACTAGAGGGCATGGTTTAAGATTGAAGGGGGAAAATTATAAGGGGAACATGAGGGGAAATTTCTTTACGCAAAGGGTGGTAGGGATGTGGAATGAGCTTCCGGTAGATGTGGTTGAGGCGGGATCATTGGTTACATTTAAGGAAAGACTGGATAGTTACATGGAGAGGAGAGGACTGGAGGGGTATGGACCGGGTGCTGGTCAGTGGGACTAGGAAGGTGGGGATTTGTTACGGCATGGACTAGTAGGGCCGAACTGGCCTGTTCTGTGCTGTAAGTGGTTATATATGATTATATATGGTGGTACTGCTCAATTACACCCATGTAACCAAGTAACTCATTAACCTTGAACATCTTTTGGAATGTGTGAGCATCCGGAAGAAATCCATGGGGTTTTCTAGGGAAAACGTACCGACTGTGGTGGATTCAAACCAAAGTAGCTGGCGCTATCACAGCGTAGTGCTAAACACTGTACTAACTCCTCCACCCTTTAGACCAGGAAGCAAGATAAACAAGCAGGTTGTGTCGGGCAACAAGGGATATCCAAGTCTAGAATGTGAGCACTGAATACCATAGCCAGACATAAACACAGAAAATGCTGGAAATATTGGGCAAATCAATCAGCACCCAGGGAAAGAGAGAAAAATAATGTTTTAGGGTGATGACAAGACTGAAATGTTAATTATGGTTTTCTTGCTGCAAATATTGCCTAACCTGCTGAAATTTTCAATATCTGTTTTTATATCACCTTTCCAGAAATCGCAGAGTTTTGATTTTTAAGTATTGCAATGCATGCCAAATTCCCATCAGATGGTGCCTGAACAAATAGAGATGTACTCCCCAGCAGAAAGCAGACAAGGGCTCTCCTGTTGTGCCTGTGACAGATTATGTTATAGTTTACAGGGGATAAATTATGGCAGGTTTTTGTTAGTGTAGGTCACATACAAACACTTCAAAACAGATCTCATTTAAAATGCCAGAGCTCTGCTCAATCCAGACAGTTCAGGCTCTGAGTGCTTTTACAAAAACTTTGAAGAATGCCCATAAGGACTGCAAAAGTAGGTGTTAATTGCACATGCTGTGGAGTAATGTATTATTGTTTTGGAAAGCAACAGATGAACAAACTTTGAAGATTAGGTCTGGAGCCGCAGTCTGTCTGAGTACAGTTAGCTGTTCTAAGAGGGTCATATGATTTTCTCTGAGAGAGAGAGAGAGAGAGAGAGAGAATTCAGTTCTACAGTTCAGCAGCAGCAGCTGGGACTGGAACAGGACAAGCTGGCGAGCTTGTGGAAAAACCCCATTTTGAAGACGGATTGTGAGAGTTCAGCCTGGTCAAAGTCCTTGAGGTTCATTCAAGAGGAGATGGCTGGCTGTATAATGTTTCACTTGAAATAAGGGAAACAGAAAAGGAATTCTGTGGTGACTTAAAAGAAAGAGGTTATCATCTGGAAAACCCTGATGGGGCAAGTTTCTTCGGTAAGACACTGAAGTGGCTGATCTGAAGGAATCAGTTGTGGGTGTCCAATGAGCAACAAATCTGTCTCTGAAAACTGACAAGAACCTTACTGAGTGGTATGTATTTACCTTTCAAGCACCAAAGTCAGGTGAAATTCATAAACGTTAAATTCTGTGCACAGTATAAGAATTGCCTGCAACCAGTGAACTTGGAGGAGTGAGAAGTGAGATTGGACTGTGAATCAAAGAACTTTTCTGAACTTACACACACATTACATAGATGTGCGCTTAGAATTAGAGTTCTAACCTAACTTAGGGTTAAGTTAGGTTAAGCTAATAGTAATAAGTTAAGAGTTGGGTCCTGTTTTCATGTTTAAAGATAATTAAAAGCAACTTTTGTTAAAGTAACCATTTGTCTTGGTGAATATCTATTGTTGCTGGGCTTTGGGGTCCTCTGGGCACATGACATTCCTTACTGCATTCTCACAACACTGAGCTCCAACAAGGCATGAACCTGCGGAGAACACTTAGATTATCCCCAAGAAGAAAAGCAACATAAATTAGGAAGTTTCTCAAAATGTTCACGTGGAATGCCAGTGATTTCTTATTAATACTTTAAAAAAAACTCATTAAGATTAATATAGTATATGCTGGTCACAGAACCTGAAGTTTTGACTGCCTTAACCAAAGAATAATTTTATCCTTTGCAGATAATGAACTTTCCCAGTTCTAACAAGGTTCTATCATGTGCTCTCACCTACATTGGTGAAACCAAGCAGAGGGTGATCTCTTTAGCGAACATCGACATACAATGTGCAGAAGTATTCCTGTTGTTTCCTACTATAAATCTCCATTCCACTCTCACTGTGGCCTACATCCCATTATAATGAAGCCCAATGCAAACTTGAGAAATAACATCTCATTTTCCATATGGGCAGACTTTTGTACTCAATATTGAATTCTTCAGTAACTTATTTTCTCTATCCATGGCTATTTCCTCTGCTGGTAATTTTAAGATTCTTTTATTGTCAAGCACGTAAATACACACAATTTGTTCACTTTTGTTTGTCCATAAAGGCAGACAAAGAGGCACCATTCGTGCAGTACCCTTATCAAGAAGAAGAGAAGCAAAAGAGAGTCCCATTAGAAACATTGTGTCCATGGATCCCACTATCCCATTCAATGCCACCTCCTCCTGTGCTCCCACAACCTCAATTATCACATGCTCATGTCCATTCCTGTGGTGAACATAGGTTCCAGACATCCAAATCATGCTCCTTGGCCCCTGCCTCCAAACACCCAGTATGATTAGGAAGCAGTCAATGCCTGAGTGTCTCCAGCAGCCTGCAATTTGGTGTGAGTCCTTCAGTCACCAAACCCCTTGTGATAGTACAGACCTATCACCAATGTATATAGTTACAGTATCTAGAGTGTAATGACTGTGCTTACAGCGATTGGCTGAGAGCTTAGCCACGCCTACTGTCTGGGCCTTAAAGGGTTGTGTCCTTAGCCAGGTCGGATCATTCCGGACTGGTCGGCCACCTGTGAAGAGCTCCTGTCTTTTGCTAATAAAAGCCTTGGTTTGGATCAACAAGTCTTTAGTTTTTTCGACGAGCTCTACACCCCTCACTGGTCCACTACTGTTTTCTATCTGATAAGATCTTCTCCCAGGCTTCTCATTCTTGGTGTGGGGTAATCTTCCACTCCCGTGCCTTGCACAAGTCGGTTACTCCTCCAGAGCCCTCAAACCTTGTGGTTTGTGCTGTCAAGCATGGACAATGTGATCTTGCACATGGGTTCCCCAGTGTTTAAAAAACACTCTGCTAGCCCTGGGGTACAGGGGTGTCAGGTTTGAAGACCGGGCAGTAGGACCCTGTGGAGGAGTGCAGGAAAGCACGTCTCCACCCCTCCCACATTTGACCAGCAGCAGCACCGCTATTACCTCAGCTGCAGCAACACTTCAAACTTTGTCTGAGATACGGCCTCAATTAATTTGTCACCCTTTTAAGGCCCAATAAGAAATAATTCCTATGGCATATTGGAAATCATTCTATTACAGATATGGCTTGTCCTATCCATTACTCCCCAACCCTACCTACAACTTAAATCTATTGTGTCCCTTTCCCAGTTCTGACAAAATCTTCAATCTGAAATGTAAACTCAGTTTGTTTTTACATTGCCTGATCTGTAGAGAGTTTCAGCATTTTAAAAATTATCACATTAGCCTGCTTGCCCTATATTTCTAAAAATATATGCTTTAACATCAAGCTGCGGCAAGTCACAGATATATTCTTAATATGAAAGGTTGGTTAAACAGTAATGTTGTAATTAATGTGGACCAGGATAATAATATTAGAGCTTGAATATATTGAACCTTTTTATTTCAGCTCTGATAGTCATTAAAAACCAACTGTGAGTAGTTAACATGTCAGAATTTTGTGACATAATGACATAAAAGATTAGTGAGAGATAAAATTGGACCCCTTGTAGATAGCGAGGGTAGGCTGAGTGAGAAGTCTGAGGAAATGGGGGAAATTTTGAATGATTTCTTTGCCTCGGTATTCACTAGGGAAAAAAATGTTGAACCAGTTGAAGTAAAGAAAAATAGTGGGGAGGTCATGAAGCATATAAGGATAACCGAGGAGGTAGTGATGGCTGTGTTAAAAAAGATAAAGGTGGATAAATCTCCCGGACCGGACAAAATATTCCCTAGGACACTCAGGGAGGCTAGTGGACAGTTAGTGGGGCCATTAACAGAGATATTTAGGATGTCACTGGCCACGGGGGTGATACCAAAGGATTGGAGGGTGGCGCATGTGGTTCTGCTGTTTAAGAAAAGGTCTAAATGTAAACTTGGGAATTATAGGCCTGTAAGTCTGATGTCTGTGGTGGGCAAGTTGATGGAAAGTGTTCTGAGGGATGGTATTTACAAATTTTTGGAGGTACAAGGATTGATAGAGAGTAATCAGCATGGTTTTGTCAGGGGTAGATCATGCTTGACAAACCAGATTGAGTTCTTCGAGGGGGTTACAAAAAAGGTTGATGAAGGGAAACCTGTGGATGTTGTCTATTTGGACTTTAGTAAAGCTTTTGACAAAGTTCCCCACAGGAGGTGAGGAAAAAAGGTGGAGGCATTAGGTACAAATAAGGAGGTAGTGAAATGGATTCAGCAGTGGTTGGATGGAAGGTGTCAGAGAGTAGTGGTAGAAAATTGTTTGTCCAATTGGAGGCCGGTGACTAGTGGAGTTCCTCAGGGTTCGGTCCTGGGTCCACTATTATTTGTTATATATATTAACGATCTGGATGTAGGGGTAGAGAATTGGATAAGCAAGTTTGTGGATGACACAAAGATTGGTGGTGTTGTGGACAGTGAAGTAGATTACTGTAAATTAAAAGGTGATTTAGGAAAGCTGGAGGTGTGGGCTGAGAAATGGCTGATGGAATTTAATACAGATAAATGTGAGGTGCTGCATTTTAGAAAGGCAAATTTAAATAGGTCATATACATTGAATGGTAGACAATTGAGGAGTTCAGAGCAACAAAGGGATTTAGGAGTTATGGTAAATAGTACGCTCAAGGCTGATACTCAGGTAGATGGTGTGGTGAAGAAGGCATTTGGAATGTTGGCCTTCATAAATCGGAGTATTGAATTCAAGAGTAGGGAGGTTATGATGAAATTGTACAAGGCATTGGTGAGGCCAAATTTGGAGTACTGTGTACAGTTTTGGTCTCCAAATTATAGGAAAGATATAAACAAAATAGAGAGAGTGCAGAGAAGGTTCACGAGAATGTGGACAGGATTTCAGGGTCTGAGTTACAGGGAAAGGTTGTGCAGACTGGAGCTTTTTTCTCTGGAGCGTTGAAGATTGAGAGGGGACTTGATAGAGGTGTTTAAGATTTTAAAAGGGACAGACAGAGTAAATGTGGATAGGCTTTTTCAATTAAGAAAGGGGGAGATTCAAACTAGAGGACATGGTTTAAGATTGAAGGGGGAAAATTATAAGGGGAACATGAGGGGAAATTTCTTTACGCAGAGGGTGGTGGGGATGTGAAATGAGCTTCCGGCAGACGTGGTCGAGGCGGGATCATTGGTTACATTTAAGGAAAGACTGAATCGTTACATGGATAGGAGGGGACTAGAGGGGTATGGACCGGGTGCTGGTCAGTGGGACTAGGAGGGTGGGGATTTGCTACGGCATAGACTAGTAGGGCCGAACTGGCCTGTTCTGTGCTGTAAGTGGTTATATGGTTATATGGTTATATGAAATGGATCATTATGGTGGCAGAGTTTCTGTGAAGGCCCTGACTACCTCAAGGATCTGTAAAACCAGTGGATACAAGAATAGAAAAAAAGAACAAGAAGCCATCTACCGATCCACTCACCCATGTTCTATCTGTGGCTGAATCTGTGGATTCCATATAGAGGGAGGTAGTGAAGGAGGGAGGGAGAGAGAGCGAGAGAGAGAGCAAGAGAGAGAAAGAGAGAGAGAGGGATGGAATTAAAAAATCTTGTGAGGTCAAATTGCCAAGTAGAATTTTGTGCTATTGGAACTAAACTTTACTTTCTCATGTGTTTGAGTGTTTTGTCACAGTGTATGAACTTACAGGGAACAAAGTAATCAAGTTTAAGATATTGAAAGAACAAGCGTAACAATTCAGATACAATGAGTCGCCACCAAAATAACACTTGATAAATTTTCCTGCTACCTTATTGTGTTTCTCTGATTTACCCAAGATAGGAGTTCAGTTCTACCTGACACCAGTATCAGGTTCATCTCATGAAATCTTTGCAAGATTGAAAGGTGGCTGTTGAAAAATAATAGATTGTGACTTGTCAAGAATAAGCAGCAGAGTTTTCGTGGGAACAGGAAATGCTAGGTTGATGTAATAGCGCTAGGTTGCAATCAGAAAAAGCTTTTTCCTGATAGGAAACGGCTTGACAATTAACACAAGTTCCATGGCTGAAAGCCCAGGGTGCCTGTTGCATCCCCCTCTGCTTAATCTCATTGCTGCAATAACACCAGAACTTTGGCCAACTCTTCCTCATTTTTGAGAGTTATCTCAATTTTTTATTTTACTTATGAATGTTGATGCTTTTAATCAACGACAGTATTATTCAGCAACGGATTCCACTAAATTTACAGTTGTTAAGTTACTTATAGTGGAGATGCTCCACATATATAGAAACCAAGCCATTAAATGCCCACATTCTCTACAATTCATTCAAGAGTGGGAAAATGTAGCTTTTGTTTGTAGTTACATTACAGGTTTGACACACGTTTTTAAAAATAATACTTGAAAATTTCCTTTTCCATGGCTGCTGCCTGTTCATCCAGTATTTTGTCTTCCTTTCAGATTTTCACCGTCTGCAGTTTATTTTTTGATTTACATCAACATTGTGCATGTTCACTTTATTTTCTCCAATATTTTCATTCCTCTTCCATGCTGCTGTCATTCAGTACAGAAAGAAAGTCCCTTGGCCACCATATCCACGTTTACCTTGCATTCTAATCCCATTTACCACCATTTGGTCCGTAGTTTCCAATGTTTGGGGATTAAAGTACAAAATCAATTCAAGCAAAATTATGGGTAATTTTTTTTAGTCCTTTGCAGTTTAGCTGAAATGTAACCTCCCATCTGCATATATCATACCTTAGGTGGTGAAGGACCAAATGATTTACTCATTTATAATATTATTTGGAGTATCACGACTACATATCTAAATTGCATTCCTTGTGAGAAAGTTGCCTTCTAGAAGATAGAAATCTGAGTCTCCTGATGTTGGTGTCACTTATACATTGCTCATTTTTCACTGGAAAGGAGGATTCAGGCCTAGTCTATTTCATCTGGATCCATAAGAAAGCAATTAAGAATATAACTCCTATTCTTATCCCATCTCCCCGACTAAGATCAAACAGGACGAAACACAATACATTCTGTTTTTCTGTAGATCTTGGAATATGTGATTCCAACTTTCCTACTACACCATCTCTCAATTCAAAATAAAAATTTGCTTTGAATTGGGTGACAAATTTACATTTTGAACCAAACTCCATCATGCAACAAGTAAAACGTTCTAAAGGATTGAAATTATCAACCAATTTGTAAATGTGTTTCAAAGCAAAATAATTTTCTCCTGTTTTAGCCTGATTATGCCCATGTTCAATCATGGGCCCAACTTTATGGCTAGACTTATGGCCTCTCTGCTCAAAAGATGGCTGTGCCTGACCACTGAATAGATTGAGCCATCAGAATTATTACAAACTTTTTTTTCTCTCTGTAGGAGAAGTTCACCAGATGTGATTCTAAAACAATGGGTTTGAAAATCTCATTAGAAATACACATTAGCCATGACTCAATCAGTGACCTGAGGGCAGGAGAGCATCAGGATAGGTGTAAATTTCTCACACCAAAAGCTATTTATTAAAGACCAGTGTTAACTCTCTCAGAAGCATGCAGAGTCTTTTGTGCTTTGTAGTCAGGCCATAATCTTTTAAATACCTCAAAATCACTTGCAGTTTTGTTGTGACGTACATTTATTAAAAATGCAAGGTTATCATTTCAGGGGTGGTCAAATCCATTGCAATTTGAGTGGCAGATGTCTGACACATCATTAAGCACGTAGTCTTGGGTGTGTGCTTGAAATGCCACATCTTGAAAAATCCTCCTCAGTTTCACATTTGTACCTTATATCCTCAACATGTACTTCCTTAGTTATAGCTTCTGTTTCCTGGTGAGGAAGATCTGGTGACCCTGATCACTAACCATACTCCTTTACACTGCAGGATGTTCATAGCCTAATGTCGTTATGATGTGCTTTTGAAAATGTCATCCCCTGAAAGAATGATGAGCCTGGACTGAAATTGCAGCTGAACAGGAACTGGTGGTAACTGTTAGAATCTGGGTAGCAGGAAATAAGTATAAAAGGACGTGTAACAGGATATTCTACATAGGAAGCTTGATGAATATACTGTTAGCCTATCGGATAACAAGCTTATCACCAGTCTTAGTGTGTCATTGTGGGTCCAATCATTTTTATGGAACAGAGTGAGGCACAGAAAATTAGCCCAAGATCAATCACTTCGTAAACCACTGCTATTTAAAAGATTTTCCGATGTTGGTATAACAGCCATTAAGTAACATAGAACCCACCAGGGTGATGAATGGAAATTTCGACGTTGTGTATCTCTGTTTCTATGGTAACACTCCCCTAGGTATTAATTTTTGAACTTTGTTTTGAAAATACTCTTAACTTTTAAATTTTAAACATTTGTAGACTAACCAATGCATATTAGAGACTCCAGAAACATTGCCCATTTTCTGAATAGTAATTGAATAGGCAGAAATGTTATTTCAAACAGATCGTAGCACTGATCATTTCCTGTTGAAATCATGACCGATACAAAATTGATCTGGACACTTCTGCTCATGATCCATTCTTTCAGTGCTTGTTTTGAGCCTCCCTGACATAAATTGGTATGTGACAGTTGTAGAGGAATTTCCGATAAATTAGTTTGTTGTTTTCTCATTATTTAAAGGGACATTCCAATGATATTTGAAGACCTGACTGGGCAGCTACACAACTTACTGCTGGCTGCTTGAACAACCGACAGCAATTAGCTCTCTGGTGGTTAGCTGTTCTATGCATGCCTCAGAGCTGACACTGTTGTGGCACCACTCCATTACTGGAAGGCTACTATGGCCATCAGTGGCCATTCAAGATGGATTGGAGACTCAGACCAGTATACAAAGACATGCCCATTGTCATTGTGCTCATGAAGCTCCTGCTGCCCCCGTCACTCGACCCATTGCAGATTACATACAGACCCAACCACTCTAAGGATGATGCCATCGCCACTGGTCCCCATCAAGCCCTCTCCCATCTGGAAAACAAGGACTCGTATGTTCGAATGCTGTTTATTGACTTCAGTTTGGCATTTAACACAATCATACCACGGTACCTGATAAGGAAGTTGAGCCAGTTGGGTCTAAACACCTCCCTCTGCTATTGAATTCTTGACTTCCTGTCGGGGAGATCTCAGGCAGTCTGGATTAGTAACAGCATCTCCAAGACCATAACACTGAACATGGTTGCTGCTCCAGGGCTGTGTGCTGAATCTACTGCTGTTCATTCACTCTGCTGACCTACAACTGTGCATCTAAACAGCTTTAACCACATCATCAAGGTCACTGATGACACGACCATGGTGAGCTTGATCAGTAATGGACTGGTGCACAGCCAACAACCTGTATCTGAACATTAAAACAACATTAAAAAAAAAAGAGTTGGTTATCAACTTCAAGAGGGCCCAGGGGACCACGCTCCGCTTACTGTTGACGGCTCCACCGTTGAGGTCGTCAAGATTATTAAGTTGCTTGGACTGAAGTTCACTTGGTGGAGAATCTCACCTGGTCCCTTAACACCAGCTCCATCGCCAAGAAAGCCCTGCAGTGCCTCTACTTCCTGCGAAGGGTGAGGAAAGATCATCTCCCACCCTCCATTCTCACTACTTTCTACAGAGATTGAGAGCATCCTGTGCAACTGCTTCACCACCTGGTTTGGAAACTGAACCACCTCAGACCCTGCAGAGGATAGTGAAATCAGCAAAAAAGATAATTGGGGATTTTCTTCCTACCATGAAGGACATCTACAACACTAGATGCAGATGAAAGGCAATAAACATTGTGAAAGACTCCATACACCCCTCATGTAAACTGTTCTCCCTTCTGCCATCTGATAGGAGGTAGTGCAGTACTTGGGTCCTTACAACCAGATTGGGCAACAGCTTTTCCCCCCAAGCCATTAGACTCCTGAACTCCCAGAATATTTTGGGATAGTGTACCAAGGATTATTACTGTATATATCTTAATATTTTAATGTGTTTAACTTCTATTCTAACTGATATTTATGTAAATATGCTCTGTGGTCCCAGAGAAACACTCTCATCTTTACCATGCGAGCATGGTATGAATGATAAATAAAGGGGATGTGACGACTTGAGTATATACCAAATGCCTTTCCTAAGATGATTCATCCAGTTATGTTGCAGTATATTGCAGAATGCACAGTTTTCCCATAATCTCATGAACTCCCCCCAGATTTTACAACTAATTTACACACTAGTTACATTGTAAGAAAGGTTTAAATGGATGGTCAATGGTCTGTGTATAATGTCAAAAACAACAATGAATGAATTCTGAATCCAGTAATTGAAGTTACCAGCTACAAGCACTTAAAGTTATCTAAAGCCAACCTGACATATGTGTCAGGAAATAAAATTTACTTCTCCATACTCCAGTGAGTGAGATTTCTCACACGCGGATGAGACCAAAAATAGATACCAAAGACAGGCATGAATTGAAACATAATTATTTTAGAATTCATGAAACACAAAGTTTAAAAGATTGTCAGCCTAAAATCGAACAAATGGAGTTATGCAATAGGATAAAAAATCATAAAAAAAACATTAATTTTTAAAAGTTCTACATGCACTGACAGTGTCAATTGTCAGTGACACTCACCTCCAGTGTATGGAAGCATGGAAGCTTCCACCTATTTTAATAAAACTAACGAGTGGCTCTCGTATGTGCTTAAAACTAATGAGCAAAGAAACATCTCTCTCCATAGTATTACACACAGCTAGTTTTTAATCATTCAATACTTGGACGATCCTAGCCAATAAAAAAGGACTTATTCCATTTTTGGTGTGTCAGAGTTTGCTCTAAAACCAAATCAGTTGTCAACAAAACAAATTAAAATATTGAATTGATACAAATTTGCATTGAGAAATTACTACTGTAATATTCTTCCATTTAAATTCAATCACTGCCATTCACTAAAGGCAATTGGCACCCATTCCATTCACACACTGCTCCCAGGGAAGAGGGTTAGTGCTGTGGAAAAGGCACCTGTGGGATGAGGGGAAGTGGAGATGAAAAAGAGACAAGTTTGGGGGGGAATCATTAGGGGAGGGGAATGTATCAAGTAGGAGAGGATTAAGCAGGTAATGAGACTCCAGTGTGGAGACCAGTTATGAAAGAATGAAGTTATGGTTGGAAGAATAAGTTATGTCGAACAAGAGCAATGTGCCTACTGGGCAGCCCTGCTTGGGGATTATAGGAGGAGGTAGACGTGGGTTGAATGGCATTTTATTCAGAACAAAGACAGAGGATATTATAGAAAAGGATATTACGAAAAGGATAGATAAGATAGAAGCTGGAAAATTGTTTACACTGGTAGTTGAAACCAGAACTAGGGGACATAGTCTCAATATTCAAGGGTGTATGTTTAGGACAGAGATGAGGAGGAATGATCATTGCCTGATGGAGGATACAGAACCATAGAACACTACAGCGCGGAAACAGGCCCCTTCAGCGCTTCTAGTCTGTGTTGAAACATTTTTTTTGCTGCCTCGTCTCTCATTCTTCTACATTCCAGGAAATAAAGTCCTAACCTGTTTAAGCTTTCCCTGTAACTCAGTTCCTGAAGTTAAGGCAACATCCTAGTAAATCTTCTCTGCAATCTTTCAATCTTATTGACATCTTCCTGTCGTCAGGTGACCAAAACTGCACACAATACTCCAAATTTGGCCTTGCCAATGCCTTGTATAACTTTACCATAACAACCCAGCTGCTATAGTCAATACTTTGATTTATGAGGGCAATGTGCCAAAAGCTCTCTTTACAACTCTATTCACTTGTGACACCTCTTTCAGGGAATTATTTATCTGTATTTTCAGATCTCTCTGTTCTATCATACTCCTCAGTGCCCTACTATTTACCGTGAATGCCCTTTCTTGGTTTGTCCCTCGAAAATGTAACACTTCACACTTGTCTGCATTAAATTCCATCTGCCATTTTTCAGCCCATTTTCCTGGCTGCTCCAGATCCCTCTACAAGTTTTGAAAGCCTTCTTCTCGCTGCTCACAACACCTCCAATCTTATTGTTATCTGCAAACTTGCTGATCTAATTTACCGCATTATCATCCAGATCATTGATATAGAGTTTATTTACAGGTTCAGTCTGTCCACTGGTTTCGTCCGTCGAACAGACTGTTGCAATGCCAGCTGTGGTGTAGCTGTTGATTCCTGGGCAGTGGTCTGTGTTATCCCTCCATGAACCGGAATGTGTATTTTCTCAACATTGTTGATGAATATTGTTGCTGCAATTCGGATGACTGAACGAACCAGTTTGGGCTGGATTGCGGGGGGGGGGGTGGGGCAGGGAATATGGGTTGGGGTTGTGGCAGTGCAACTGTTGCCATTGATAGATCGGATACCCGACCGTGCCCCTGGTAGTTGTGGAGGAAGTGGGGGGTGGGGGTTGTTGGTTGGTTGGCCTCAGTTGCAGGGGATCCTGCATGTGCCAAGTCCCAGACAGAGATAGAGTCTCTCTGCCCATCCTGGTACTGCATGTAGGCATACAGGGGCTTTGTGTGGAGGAGGTGGACCTTCTTGACCAAGGAACCTGCTTTATGGGTTCTGGTGTGGTTCCAGAGTAGTACAGGCCCTGGGTTTGTCAGCCAGACTGGTAGCGTTGTTCCTGATACCGACCTCCTGGGGAAGAAGAATAATTTTTCATGTGGGGTCGTATTTGTTGCAATACAGAGGAGAGACCCGGTGGTGTGGTGTGCCTCTGGTAGAAACTCTTGGCACTGGGAGACAGGCAGCCCTTTTGACTTGATGGCTGGGAAGACTGCCCTCCAAATGGTGCTGTTCTCCCTTTCCATCTGCCCATTCCCTTGGGGGTTATAGCTGATGGTCCTGCTTGTGGCTGTACGTTTGGCCAGCAGGTATTGGTGCAACTCCTCACTCATGAATGAGGGCCCCAGTCACTGTGGATGTAACTGGGGTATCCTAAGAACGTAATGAGGTTATGCAGGGACTTATTAGCTGTGGTCGTGTTCATATCTGGGCAGGAGATGGTGAACGAGAATGGTGAATATTCATCAACAATGTTGAGAAAATACACATTCCGGTTCATGGAGGGAAGAGGCCACTTGAAGTCCATACTTAGACGCTCGAAGGGGCGGGTGGCCTTGATCAGGTGAGCTTTCTCCAGCCGTTAGAAGTGCAGCTTGGACTCTGCACAGACTGGGCAGCTGATGTCCTCAACCGAGTATGGGAGGTTGCAGTCTTTCACAAAGTGATATAGCCTGGTGATCCCAGGGTGGCAGAGGTTGTTGTGAAGAGCTTGGAGGTGATCTGCTTGCATGTTTGCGCAGGTACCTCGGGACAGGGCATCTGGAGGCTCATTGGGTTTTCTGCACCAGTACAAGATCTCTTAGTTATGGGTGGACAGTTCAATCCTCCACCTCAGGATCTTGTCATTCTTAATTTTTCCCTGCTGTTTGTTGTTAAACATGAATGCAATTGCACATTGTTCAGTCAGGAGGGTGAATGGTTTGCCAGCTAGGTAATGCCTCCAATAGTGCATAGTTTCCACTATGGCCTGGGCCTCTTTCTCAATGGTTTTGAGCTTTTGAGGGTAGAGGAGAAAAATGCCACTGGCCTGCCTGCCTGGTTAAGTGTGGTAGCCAGGGAAAAGTTGGACGCATCACACTCCACCTGAAATGGGATGGACAAAGGTTGGGCTTTGTCCACATAATTAGGGACCCATTGTGCAAAATATAAAAAGTATGCCAGGCACCTTTTCAGAGCCTTAAGGTTATGGGGGAGTGGGAGCTCCAGCAGGGGCCGCATATGCTCAGGGTCAGGTTCAATGACTCCATTCTTCACCCCGAACACTAGTGTAGCCAGACGCGGTACGGAATGCATATTTCTTCTGGTTATACGTGAGATTTAGGGCTTTTGCTGTCCGGAGGAATTTTTGCAGGTTAGCATCATGGTCCTGCTGGTCATGGCCACAGATAGTCACATTGTCCAGGTAGGGAAATGTGGCTTTCAGTTGGTGGTCATCCATCATTCGGGTCATCTCCCTCTGGGAGAATGAAACTCTGTTCGTGACTCCAAAGGGGACCCTGAGGAAATGGTAGAGGTGGCCATCTGCCTCAAATGCCTTGTATCAGCTGTCCTCTGGGTGAATCGGGTGCTGGTGATAAGCTGATTTGAGGCCAATGGTCACCATGTCATCTATACTGGGGAGGGGGTAGGCATCCAAGAGGGTGAACAGGTTGGTGGCCTAACTGTAGTCTATGACCATCCTGTGGTTCTCTCTGATCTTTACCACCACTACCTGTGCTCTCCAAGGGCTGGTGCTGGAGTCCATGATGCCCTTGGCCAGAAGTCATTTAACCTCAGCCTTGTCCATGGCACGAAAATTATAGAGAATAAATTGTAGCACTATCAATTATATCCAACAGACCAGGTCAAGATTAATAGGCTTTAATCACTATAAATGCATAGGTATAATCTGCCAGATTCCAAGGCAGTACTGAGGGAGGGGATTGGGTGATACTACCTTTATTAGGGATCCTGATGGGAAAGGGTTACAGTATCAGGGGAAGGCCAACCATACATTGCATGTATTACAGTGTTCCTCCACAATCTGACTGTATATATGCAACCAAACAAAACATGTTTCTTTGGATATAGATTTCAGCACAGAAACAAGTCCTTTGGCCCATCTTGCTTGCACTGACCAAAAACCCCACCAACTCTCGTTCCATCTGCCTACATTTAGCCCATATTCCTCTAAACCAGTCATTCTCAAAGTGGGTGGTCCCACCTCCCTGGAGGTGGTGGAAAGACCCAAGTGGACAATGAGGAAAAAGGGGGTGGTCCAAATGTTTGTTGTATCTTGGTGACGTGGTCTGGACAGGACACGTGCCACATGCCAGCCAGGTCAGACAGCAGATGCCGTGGGGACTAGTGATCATAGCATTTTCAGATGTGCAAGAGCCAAGGTTCTAGGTTTGTAAGCATCACAAGTTATCTTCAGTTTTGTAATGTACATTTAAATTATAATATAATAAAGGTATGATTGTGTGACCCCCACAATATTTCCTTATGTTTTTATCTGCAGTTTTGCTGTGATTTACATGGTTTTTACATTTGTTTCTTTTTGCTGGAAATGCTTTGTATTTTTGTTCTCCTCTGTAGCAGGACATGGTATATTCATTTATTTATATTTATGTAACATCAGGCAGTGTTAACTTATATTTCATGAATAGGCTATGTTGTATTTCCGACTACATGTCGTAGTTTTTGTTATGTATTTGTGTCTAACTTTAACTTCTAATGTTAAATACTTCTTAAGTATTTGAGTTTTTACTTTCACATTCCTACTTGTATTTTTGTGTCATGTACTTTTCCTAGTAATTGCATTGCTATTATATTTCCTTATGTTTTTTTTTCTGCTGCAGTTTGTTGCAATTGGCATGAGTTTTACGAAGAACTTATTTTTTGGTTGCAGAATAAAATATGACCGCAGCACAGCAAAAAAAAGTGTAGGCAATATAGTGTGAATATCTGAAATATGGATTTGTACCAGCAACGAATAGCCAACAGGAACCGTGTGAAAGAGTCTTTTCAAATGAAGCCATGAAACCTTCTGGGTTTAAAGAAAATACACTAATAAAGCAGACAAAATTTTAGCATATTTTCAGTCACTGAGAAAACTTACAGGAACAGAAAACCATTGGAAATATGTTAGCACTTCACAGTAATCCAGTGATGGATCAAGCCTCATACAATTGGCGAAGAGCTTATTCTGCCAGCAGTAAGTAAGGTTCTACACTCAGTTTTACACAAGTCAACTGAACAAATTATTAAAGCTCTTTCTCTCAGTGATCGTTGTTCAAAGAGTGGATGAAATGGCTGAAAACATTGAAGGCACATTGTGAAACATGCTTAGGACAACAGCATTTGGCTTACAATTAGAAGGGTCCACTCTGCCAGGCAATGAATCTTTGTTTCTTGCTTGTGTTGGTTTCATCAGATGAAAATTTTGTTCAAGAACTGTTGTTTGCAAGACAACTAGAGACAAATACGAAAGAGGAGTCAGTGTTTCACATTGTTGAGAATTTTTTCAAAGTGCAAGACATCCTGCTTACCAACATTCTCGCTTCTGCCACAGATGGGCACCATCAAGGACAGACATTGTGTCTTCATCAGTTTCTTGAAAAAAGCTGTACCTGGTGCATATACAGTGCACTGTGTAATCCTCAGGCAATATCTAGTCACAAAAAACCTAAGTGGTCGGCTTCACAAATCATTGTTATCAAAGTAGTAAATAAAATCAAGGCATATGCTCTCAATTCTCAACTGTTTTAACAGCTCTGCACTGAGAATGAAGAAGATTTTGGACATTTGTTGTTGCACACAGAAGTTAGGTGGCTGTCAAAGGGGAAATTGCCTGAGATGTTTCTATTCACTTTTAAAAACAATTATTGAATTCTTCCAAGACTCCAATTCTGCTCTCTGTGATGAACAAAGAAATTATGACATTGTTTACTTCACAAAGTTCAACAAAGTTACTTTGCAACTGCAAGGAAATGAGGCTAACCTTATCAAAGTCTAATCAGCCCTCTCCACATTTCTGTCCAAGTTACAGTCATTCAAATGTAACATAGGCCCGTCGTGAGCTCTTCCAGTTTCTGAGCCTCTCTTAATTGGAGAAGAAGAGTCTACCAGACGATGACCTTCAAGTGTATTGAACACACCTGGATGAGCTGCATAGAGACATGTCAAGCAGATTTCAGGATGTGTTTTTGCTTAAAATACCAGACTGGGTGATCAATCCATTCCTAGATATCAGCAATGAAGAAACAGGCATGGTGGAGGAAGAATTGATTTCACTCCAATATGACATTGAACTGAGACTAAAGTTCAAAAAATTATGAACATTTTTTGCAAAATCTTTTCTTACAAAATAAAATTCTGACCGCTACCCTGCACTGTGGAACAAAGTAAAGATGTACTTTATTGCCTTCTCAACATCATAGTTAGTAGAGAAAGGCTTCAGTGCAGTCACCCAGTCTCTTGCCAAACAAAGAAACAAACTGAAAATTACTGAACAATTGGATCTAAGACTACTTCTTAGTTCCTTCCAGCCTGATGTTAAGAAGCTGATAATCCCTGCACCAAGCACATACATCCCATTAAAACTGTGAAGACAATGTAGTTATAAGTGTGATGTAAATTTACCCTTTCATATTGCTAAATATCTTGGTTTACTATAAATTTTATTTGTGATATACATACGCTTATTTATAGTGTTAGATTAGTTGTTATTTTGAATTTGCAGTAGATCTAATAACAAGAAAAAGGTGTGTGTGTGTGTGTGTGTGTGTGTGTGTGTGTGTGTGTGTGTGTGTGTGTGTGTGTGTGTGTGTGTGTGTGTGTGTGTGTGTGTGTGCTAGGGATGTGGCCTGGGAACCAAGGCAGTCGCCCAAAGAGGTTTGGGAACCACTGCTCTAAACCTATCCTATCCATCTAAATCTTTCTTAAACATTGCAATAGTATCTGATCAACCACCACCTCCTTTTGGAGTCTGTTCCATATACTCACCACTCTCTGTGTAAAAGAGTTACCTCTCAAGTTCCTGTCAAATCTCTTTCTTCTCACCTTAAACCTATGTAGCCTGGATACCGATTCCCCTACTCTGGGCAAAAGATGCAATTGCTTTCTCATAAGATCTTGTACATCTCTCAACCTCCCACACTGCAAGGACTAAAGCCCTCAACAGCTCAACGCCTCCCTATAGCTCAGGAAAGCAAGTTCTGGCAATATACTCATAAATCTCTCTACCTGCTCCACCTTGACAGCTTCATTCCGTCTGCATGGTGTCCAAAACTGAACACAATGTAATCGCAAGGATTGTTTAGTTCATGGATAGTGGAGGAGGAGGAGGAGATAAAAGGGTGTGTGACATCTCCTGTGATTGGATCAAAAAATACGAGAAAGAAGGGGAGTGATTGATGGGGATTAATAGTGCAAAGGAAATGATTATTTCCAAATGCTGAATGGAAGATGGTGGAACAAGCTTGATTCAGTGAACATTGAGGTTGGTGTGGTAGAAGTGAGGACCAGGGGATTTTTGTTTATGCTCCATCCACAAAGCCTTTGACAAGGTGATCCATATGAGTGGGAATAAAAGAATCCTACTCTGGTTGGCTATCAGTAACCAGTGGTGGTTTTCCCCAGGGATCAGTATTAGGGCCATTTCTTTTTATATTGTACAGTATGTTAATGATTTGTTTGCAGAGTAAATGGCTTTGTAGCTTTGTTTGTAGATGATACAAGGTTAGGTGGAAGGGTAGGTAGTGAGGAGGAAATGGAGAGATTGCCGAGAGACTTAGATGGATTAAGAGAATGGACAAAGAACTGGCAAATGAAATACAATGTTGGAAAGTATATGGTCATGCATTCAGCAGAAGGAATAAATGGGAAGCATAGAGCTGCAAGGGAATTGGGTGTCCTCATGCAGGCTATCCTAAAGGTCAACCTCCAGGTAGAGTTGGTGGTGAAGAAGGCAAATGCAATGTTGGCATTGATATCTAGAAATACATGATATAAGAGCTGGGATATGATTATGATACTTTATAAGGCACTGATAAGACCTCACTTGGAGTATGGAGTAGAGTTTTGGGATCCTTATTTATTTAAGAAAGAATGCGCTGACATGGATGGTTTCAGAGAAGACTTACAAGAATGATTCCTGGAGTGAAGGGATTAGCAAATGAGTAGCATTTAATGATTCTTGGACTATACTCCTCAGAAGAACAAGAGAGGACCATAGAAGCATTGAAAGGCCTGGACAGAGTAGATGTGGTAAAGTTGTTTTCCATGGAGTCTCGGACAAGAGACACAACTTAAGGACTAATGGGAGCCCTTTTAAAACAGAGATTCAGACCCTGTCAATAGAGATTAACCAAAATCGATTCAATGAATGGGATAAAATGTAATGAAAATATATATGGCAAGGTAAAAGGCCAAGAGTTCATCTCAAAACATTGCAATTAGCCAAGGAAAAGGGAGGATGGGGCCTACTTTCTCTTAAAGATTATTATTTTGTAGCACAGTTGAGAGCTGTGATATGCTGATATAACCCATCATATGATGCTCAATAGAAAAATATTGAGAAGATACGTTCCATCCCCATACAGGCAGTTTTGGCTGACAACAACCTACAAAGATACATAAAAAAGTGTATAAATTAGAGGGAGATATTGCAATTCTTAAATGGTGTGTGTATGACTCAGATTTCACACCGAATAAGTTGGATGCTAGATTTAAAGACTGATAGCTGAAGGAAATAACAGTTCTTTGCAATATAATGAAAGAAGGAAGACGATTTAGTTTTGAAATGCTTAAATAGAAACAATTATTAGAAAAACAAGACTTTTATCGGTATTTGAAGATGCAACATTATGCTAACAGGGGAGTTAAAAATGTAACCAAAGCAAGTGCATGCTTGGTAGAACTTTTTAGAAAAGCATATAATTCAAACAATGCTAGTAAAATCATTTCAAGTTTATATAAAGGTCTGTCAAATCTTAAAACGCACTCGACTTCATACATTAAAAAATGGGGAAAGGAAGGAGGGATAACTATATCTGAGGGAAAATGGACAATAATATGAAGGTATCAATGGAAGTGACCAGTTCACAGAAATGGAGGGAGTTTGGGGTGGAAAAACCTGATAAGACATTTATTACATCCTCTCAGAAATCCTATTATGATACCACCTTTCCGGTTTGCTGGAGAAATTGTGGAACTCAAAATGCAAAGCATTACCATATTTTTGTGACTGTCCTGTTATCAAACATTATTGGAGTGTGATACACACTGCCCTACATTTTTGAATGTGAAATACCCTTATTTTTTATATATTCCTCAAGAATGTTTGAAAATAGATAAATATTTAATGAATATATTGTTGGTGGCTGGTAAAAAGACTTTTTAACCAGGAAATGGTTATTACAGGAGAGTCCGATTTTAAATGCATGGAAATAAATTATACTGGACATTTATAAAATGGAGAAGATAACAGCATCATAAATAGGAACAATTTGATTCATACTGGGAAAAATGGTTTCACTACATAATATTTCATAGACCTGACCTTATTCTTACAAATCAATGATTATGTTGAAAAAAATCAGTCCCTAATTGTATATAATTTTCTTCTTTTTCTTGTTTTGTTTTTCTTCATCTCTCTAAGTGTATACCTCAGATAAATATTATATGGAAAATCATGGCAAATATGAATACATGATATGTATGTATACTATCTGAGATACCTCTTATGGAAATATGTTTTTGAACTTCAATAGAGATGAATCAGTTTAAGAGAATATGAGCAAGATTTTTACCAAGTGTGGAATCATCTCTACAATCTGGGCTTGTAACAATATTTGAATTTGTCAAGCCCTCATTATATCACATTTAGTGCAAGAGTTCTGGAAATCATTACGTACAGTAAAACTTCGCTAGAATGCGATAGCTGGGGTCCAAGATTTCATACCACGTTACAGCCGATTCATGGAACAGATGCATATATGTCAGGATTCAGGAAGCAGGAAAACAATACTGTGACTCAAACCCTATAATAAGACCTTTAAGACTCCACATATTAACATACACACCTTGGAAATGAGTCATATGAGTCCATTTTTGAGTTTATGGTTGTTAGCCACTGTTAGCCTGGCATCCTAAAATCAATATTTGGGGTCCACAGACTCCTGCGCTATAAGTGATTCTGTGGATTAACGAATTGCGTTCTAATGAGATTTCACTGTACTTTTTATTTTTGTCACCAACCTTTTAGGCTTCAGCTGCTGTGTTCCTGATGTAGAGGCATTGTCATTCTTGCTTTGTTCATCCAAAAGTCCTGAATAGGTTTTAGAGTGGAATGTCCTTTTTAAGACAATGGTTCTCAACCTTTTTCTTTCCACTCACATACCACTTTAAGTAATCCCTATACCATCAGGTGCTCTGTGATTAATAAGGGATTGCTTAAGGTGTTATGTGAGTGGGAAGGGAAGGTTAAGAATCACTGCTCTAGATCCAATCGTTACTGAGATATTTTGCTTGAGAAAAATTGTCATTGGCCCATGTCCTTTGGAGTTATGAAACCAATTAGGTACAAATAAAACAGTGGTTTTCAAACCTTTTTCTTTCCACCCACATACCACCTTAAGCAATCCCTTATTAATCATTGAGCATTTATGGTTGTTAGCCACTGTTAGCCTGGCATCCTAAAATCAATATTTGGGGTCCACAGACTCCTGCGCTATAAGCGATTCTGTGGATTAACGAATTGCGTTCTAATGAGATTTCACTGTACTTTTTATTTTTGTCACCAACCTTTTAGGCTTCAGCTGCTGTGTTCCTGATGTAGAGGCATTGTCATTCTTGCTTTGTTCATCCAAAAGTCCTGAATAGGTTTTAGAGTGGAATGTCCTTTTTAAGACAATGGTTCTCAACCTTTTTCTTTCCACTCACATACCACTTTAAGTAATCCCTATACCATCAGGTGCTCTGTGATTAATAAGGGATTGCTTAAGGTGTTATGTGAGTGGGAAGGGAAGGTTAAGAATCACTGCTCTAGATCCAATCGTTACTGAGATATTTTGCTTGAGAAAAATTGTCATTGGCCCATGTCCTTTGGAGTTATGAAACCAATTAGGTACAAATAAAACAGTGGTTTTCAAACCTTTTTCTTTCCACCCACATACCACCTTAAGCAATCCCTTATTAATCACTGAGCATTTATGGCATAGAGAATACTTAAAATGATATGTGAGTGGAAAGAAAAAAGTTGAGTACCACTGCTTAAGACAAAGGGAACATAAATGGACTGGGTACAAGAAAATAACCAAGGGAAAGGTCTGTCATAATGTGAAAAGCAGCGATAATTAGTGATGATAAATCTACCAGTGCTGTAAGTAATTTTGCTCTGCATTAGTTTGGAGCAAATCAGAAATAAACTCAAATAAATATGGCCTTGGAGTTTACACATTCACCCCATGTCTGAGTGGGTTTCTTCTAGGTGCTACAGTTTTCTCCCACCCTTCAAAATGTGCCGGGGTTGTAGGTAAATTGTGGTATTTGAGGAGCACAGGCCAGAACCTATTACATACTGCATGTCAAAATTAAATTAAAACTATAATTATACATTTAACATTTTGCTGTAATCTTCCCTAATATAACTTAAGGTAGAACAGTTTGCACATTTTAAAATGCCATATTGTTTTAATATTTTGATTTTCATTTCAACTGCTGGCTTTTAAATATAACTAAACATATTGAACCAAGGTAGCTTTTAGTGTTTCTAGATTGGTGTTTGAAGAATAGTGGTCAAGTCCAATTCCAGGATGTGACTACATAGCTCCAAATGTGCAATATGACCATACACTATGAAAAGCAGAAAGCTTATTAGACAATAAAATATGTAATTTTCTTACTGTCTAAAGGTCTTTGCTGTAAACAAATTTATTTTCATATTTGCCTTGGCAATGGTCAGGACCGTGTACAAGGACTAATCCATTAACTATGAAATATTTTTACCTTAACCATGATTACTCCTTTTAATTAGCTATGGTTTAATACTATAAGGTGTCAAATGAAAAGTAAGTGTTTGGATTCAGCCAATTAACTTCAAGTCATCACTCAGTGAAGGCGAGTTCCTTGTTCTGTGTCGAGGGATGTGGGTCACACAAGCTGCATCCTTTTTCTAATTTGCCACACCTCTGTGCTTTGTTATCCTTCACTGCTTGCAAGATTTCTCACTCTGGAAAGGAAATCTCAAAGGAAACTAGTAAAGGATTGGTTACCACCTGCAAATGTTCAGATGACATTGACACTCTGAACCTTTAATGCAAGCTTCCTGATTTTCATCTGGGCAGATGCCCATGCTGCCCTGGGTGTTTACATGCTGATTATGTGTTGAGAGATTAGACTGGCTTGATGCGACTTCTATGTGTGTTCAGCATTTCTACATGTTATAGAAGTATTAAAATGAATGAGAATTAACACTTGCTTCTTCTGCTGACACCAACAGAGCAAGACCAAGCACAATGTGAAAGATGCAAGATCACCTTCTTTCCCACCCTCCACTTGAACATTGACCCAGTTCCGTAGAAAAAAATGCATGACTGCATATGTCAATCAGATGTGTAGTGGAGATGAAAAATATATGGCTTATATCAATAAAGTATTGCAAAAAAAAAATTCTATTAAGGTGGTTCAGAACTCTTGATATATAACTCACAATAATTACTATTGGGCCTGTTTCCATTGCAGACATTGTTTAGGAGTTACATCAAAGTTACAATTACGTACTTACCTTGTGTCTGAACCTCTTTGAAAAAAAATTTTTGGACAAGAAGCAAAATAACATCGGCATTGCCTGAAAATTTGGTTCCATTGCACAATGTTGTTCTTCTCAAGAGTGGAGAGCAATATCCATTTCCTGGTCACTCACTGTCTACAGAAAATTTAAATGGGCACTTCCTATCATGAGCTACTCTGGTGATGTCAGTGCAATTTCCATGTCTGTAGCACAAGGCATAATCTTATTCCCCATTACAAAGTTCCTTTTAGAGCGTTACAGAACCAGGGCTAGCCCCTTCTTTAGCATTGCTAGTACAACAAGCTCTTACTCCTGCACCACTCATCTCATAGTCCTGTAGGGAAGTAAAATGCTTGCCTTCATGATCAGCACCACCCTTTCCCTAAAGCCTGATGCCACCCAGGACAAAGCAGCCCACTGGTTTGGTACCTTTTTAGGCACCTCAAACATTCATTCATTTGACAACAAAGTAACGGCAGTGTGTGCCATCTCTAAAATTCACTGCAAACACTCATCTAACTTGATCCAACAACACTTCATGAACCTGTGATCTTTATATGGGACACCCACCATCTGTAGATTCTCCTAAAGTTGCACACCATCTGTGGTGCACTGAGGCAGCAGCAAGCAAGCAAGGACCAAACTCAAAAGACTGTACAACAGGCTTTATTCAGATAAAATCTGAACACCAGTTCATGCTTCAGTGGCTCCCATGTGACTGGCTCAGGAGGGGCCGGCTCAGGTCTTTTCAAGTCAGCTGATTGATAGTGGCCAGATGGAGTCAGCCCTTGGGTTGTCTTCCTGCAGGTGCAGAGATCGCCCCCTGCAGTAGGCTGGTGATTGTATCACCACATTCACCCCCTTAAAATTATCCTGGGATGGCAAGTGAAATGGTGCTGGGTGATATTTATGTTTATATTTACGTTTAGAGGGTCTGGCGGCCATCCGAGTCTCTGTGACCATCGCAGGGTTGGCTCCTGGTCAAAGGTCAGTGAGGATGTGGTTGCTACCTGAGGGCTGGCTGGGTCCGGCATGGTTGGGGCGGTTGCCGGTGTGGGCAGCGTGGTGCTTAGTTGCACGTTTGTCCGTGGGGGGGAGGGGTGACTGGGTAGGTGTGGATCGGCATGAATGGAGTTCATTGGAGGGGTGGAGGGAGTGGTTCGACCCTCGGATCCTGGGTGGACCAGAGGTACCCTTGGTGGGGGAGCTGGGTTGGGTAGTCATGAGGTTGGGGGAGTGGTGCCCATGCTTGTGCCAGATCCCTGGTCGAGACTGTGTCCTCACAGCCACTGGAGTACCTGATGTAGGCGTAGTTGTGGTTGGCGTGGAGGAGCACCTGCTCGACCAGTGGGTCGGCCTTGTGGGCCCACACATGTTTGCATAGGAGCACCATTCCCGGAGATGTGAGCCAATCTGGGAGTGAGATTCCAGTCACTGATTTCCTAGGGAATAAGAAAAGGCGCTCGTGAGGGCTTTGATTTGTAGCCGTGCACAAAAGCGACCTGATGGCATGGAGGGCCTCGGGGGCAGAATCTTGCCAGTAGTTGTGGCATCGTGGCATTGGTGATATTGTGCCTAATGTGTGCAAATGTTGCCTGCACCTTGGTGTGGGGGAAGAGGGAAGGTGGTGGCCTGGGCCAGAGGGTGGACCTTGTCTGAGAAACGTAGGACCCACTGAGAGTAATAGGAGAAGAGCCCAAGGCACCTGCAGACAGCCTTGAGCATGTAGGGAAGGGGCAGCTCCATTAGTGGACACATGCATTCTGGATCCAGACCGATGACACCATGTTCCACGATGTACCCTAGGATGGCAAGGCGAGTGGTGCTGAACACACACCTCTCTTTGTTGTAAGGGAGGTTCAGCTCCTCGGCCATCCAGAAAAATCTCTCGAGGATGTCATCGTGGTCCTGCTGTTCGTGCCCACAGATGGTGACATTGTCCAAGTATGGGAAGGTTGTTCTCAGGTTGTGCTGGTCTACCATGTGGTCCATCTCCTGATGGAAAACAGAGACCCCACTGGTGACCCCAAACGGAATGGCAGAACTGTTTGAGGCACCCATCAGCTCGAAGACGGTTTAGGGTTTATCCCGTGTATGGATATGGAGCTAGTGATAGGCTAACTTTAGGTCAATTGTCGAGAAGACCTTATAGCGGGCTATAAGGTAAGGGGTAGGCATTCAGCTGTGTGTACTGGTTTATGGTCTGGCTGGAATCGATGACCATCCTCAGTTTGCTGCCCCTTTGACCACCAGGACTTAGGCTCTCCAGGGACTGGTGCTGGGCTCTATGATACCTTCCACCAGAAGCCACTCACTTTTGCCTTAATGAAGGCCCAGTTGGCCGCAAAATAGCGCCTGCTCCTGGCAGCTATGGGCTTGCAATCTGGTGTAAGGTAGTTGAAGAGGGAGTTATCCACAGCGTGGAGTGGCTGCCGGTGGGCTGGGGGCAGTCGCAGGGCTTCACACTGTGGAATGTGAGTGGGGGAGGAGCTCGCCAAAAGTGAGGGTAATGCACTGGAAGTTCAGCCCTAAGAATACTGGGGCACAGAGCTTGTGCATAACCAGGAGCCTGAACCTGTGGTATGTTCTCCTCCCCACTGTCAGATCCACTAAGCAGCACCGAGAGCTGTGATGGAGTGGTCCTGGGCTGCAAAGGCTATAGTAAAGTTCATGGGGTAGAATTTGAGCCTTAATGTACAGGTAACTTTTGGGTGTATGAAGCTCTCAGTACTACCACTATCGAACAGGCATTTTGTTACCTTTCCGTTGACAGCCATGTCCATCATGGAGCACCCGAGTCCGTGGGGATGTCCCTTTTTAAGGTAGTAGATGCTAGGACCATCTCGGGGTCCATGTTGCTGCTCCCTGAGGGATGAGGTGAGTAGTGGCCAGTGGTTTCCTTTCCAGGCGTGGGGTGTGTCAGATGGGCAATCCGGTATGTGCCTGTGTTAACCGCGTCGTCACGTCGATATGCAGTCAGACCCCAACTGGCCAAAGATGGCGGCACCCTGCCGGCATATGTGACGTCAGTGTGGTCAGGCATCCCGGTTGTCTGTGGAGCAGGTGGTGATGCCATCCATACTGACGGAACTGACATCTTCCATACTGGCGGAAGTGACATTGGCAGCACTGGTGGAAGCCTTTGAGGGAAGATGGCAGTGCCCAGGGTGAGCACACTGCAGCAGTGCTGGTCGGTGGTTGGGCCGGAAGTGACGTTGACGGTGCAGGTGGAAGAGGCAGGGCGAGTGATGATGTCACCCAGTCCTCGCACGTGGAGAAGTTCGGGTGAGGACCCAGCTGGTTGCGGAGGACCACAGCGCTCCCGACGGGCCTGCCAAATTGTTATTGGTCCATCCCTCTCCATACACTCCCATGCAAATAGCACAGAACTTCTTGCGTCCAGTTTCCACATCCCAGACTCATAGAAGAAAGATAGACTGAAATATTCTTAAATGTAACAATTAACAAGACCTCATTTATTGTGGCTGAGCCCTTGTACAAGATTAATATTGTCAGAGAATGAGAGTGACACCACCCAAGCCATTATAAAGCATTCTGTATAGATTCATAAAGAATGAAAACAGGCTTTTCAGCCGAACCCAATCAAGATGCCTATGCTAATCTCATTTGCCTGTGTTTGACCTATTTTTCTAATCATTATCCTATCCAACTATCCTTTAAATATTTTAATTGTACATATCTACCACCTTGTATCACATTCCCACCACCTTCTGTGTGAAACATTTGCTCCTCAGATCCTCTTTAAATCTTTTCTCTCACCTTAAACCTATGTCGTCTAGTGTTGGACTCTTCTAGCCTGGCAAAAAGACTGAATGTCTACCCTACCTATTCCCCTCATAATTTAAAAACCTCTGTGAGGCCCCACCTCATCCTCTTTTAATTCATGGAAATGATCTATTTATTTATTTCCAGCCTATTTAAGATGTTTTTAGAAATTAACCCCTGTGAATCTTTCCTTCACCTTTTTTAGTTTAATAACACCACTGAGCACAAGAATTGCACACAGGCATGGCTTATTCCAAGATTTGAACTTTTGTAAATTTACACCTTAACTCCAATGCTCTGTGTCTCAACTGAGCAAGGCCTTCTTCACCACTCAGTCCAACCTTGTTGCTACCTTTATGGATATATAGGCTTCTACCCCAATGTCCTACTGTTCAATAATAGTCCCCAGGGCCTTGGCATTCACTGTGTTTGTCCTGTCCTGGCTGAACATCCCAAAATTCATTACTTTGCATTTATTGGAGTTAAATTCCATTAGCTATTCCCTTGTCCATTTGCTAATTGATCTAGACCCTGTTGTAACCTTGGATAATATTCTTCACAATCCAATATACCACCAATTTAGTGCCAGTTGCAACTCACTAATCATACCTCTTACATTCTCTTCCAAATCATTAATAAAGATGATGAACAATAAAGTACCCAGGACAAAACCCCACAGCACACCACTGGTTACATCAAAACATCCCTTGATGACCACCCTCTTCCTTCTTCCTACTTAGCCAAGTTTGTATCTTATTTGTGAGGTCTCTCTGGGTCCCATGTATTCTACCCTTTTGGGCCAGTCTACCACATGAGTCCTGTCTAGGTTCAAGACCATATGGACCACCCTGTCCTCTTCAATCTTCTTGGTCAAAGAGGTGGAGGCAGGTACATTAGCTTCCTTTAGGAAACACAGGGATAATTACCTGGATGGGAAGGGGAATGGAGCAAGTGGGACTAAAGCAGGAGGGCATATTGTTCAACATCTTGGCCTGTTTTCATGCTATAAGACTCTATGCCATCTCATCAAAGGACTCAATCAACCTTGAGAGACATGATTTCCCATGAGCTGAATAAGTCCTTGCTTTGAAAATGCACTCAGAATCTCTCACAGTAACTTTTATCCACTGATGTTAAGCCCATCAGCCTGCAATTTTCCTCCATGTAATTGCAGCCATTTGTAAATAAAGGTATAACATCAGCCATCTTGCAGGTTTTTTGTACCTCGCCTTTGGATAATCTTTTACTTCTCACAACCTGCTTGAATAAGTTTCAGAGATGTATCCACCTTTATGTGCTTCAATAACCTCTGACAATTCATCTATTATAATGTTGATATGCTTCTGCATGAACTCATTGGTTTCCACATCCTCCTTCTTGGTAAATACAAGTATTCATTTAAGACCTCATCTCTCTCCCATGTAACACATAAATTAACAAATAAATTACCACACTGATCTTCAAAGGGACCTATTCCATTGCTCGTTCCTCTTTTACTTTTGATAGACTTATTTTACTGATAGACTCATACTTCCTTCTCACCTTCCTAATTTTAAGTGCAAGTTTATTATCATCGACCATATATACAACCATATTTTTGTCTAAACCATGGTGCACACACAATACATGGTACATAATAATTTCCTCATTCCCCAATTTTGGACTTTAACACTGAAATGACTTCTGAAAGAAGTATTCCTATTGCAGCTAGGGACCATCATATGCCAAATCCTACCTAGCCATACTGGTTCTTGCAACTAGGTCACAAGGAAGGGTGTTGAGACAATAGAGAGGAGGAACTCTCCATTGGAAATGGAATGAGGAAATTTAAAAAGACGGACTTAAAATTCTTGGGCTATTCAAACAAAGGAGATTATCGGGCATCTGAAAGAGAGAATATTATGGAGCAATTCAGTGGAGATGTTTAAAATTCCAGAGGGATTACATAGAGTAGGGTTCCATGATTGAGCAAGCTAAAATATTAAGAGGTAAAATAGAATGCCAGGGGGAATATTTTATTACAGGTGATGAAGCTATATATTGCACTGCTGGGGGTGGGTGGGGGAGGGGTGGCAAAGTCAGCCTGGTTAGACAGGCAATAAAAAGAAAGATTTGGTGACATGAAAGACTACTGACGCTGGAATCCAGGCAAAAAAAAAATTATGCTGGAATCAAGCATTGGGGTAGGAATCAAAGGGTCAGGCTACTGTGGAATACTGACAAATGCATTAAACAGCCTCCTTTTGTGCTGCACTTTCTTCTTAATTTCATGTGAAACATCATGTACAGGACTCCCAGGAGAGAATGAGTCCACAAAAAAAAAATCCTCTCTTGGCGATACAGTTAGCACAATTCTATTACAGCGCCAGCTCCGTGCTGTCTGTAAGGAGTGTATACATTCTGCTCCTGACCTGCATGGGTTTCCTCCAGGTGCTCCGGTTTCCTCCCAAGTTCTAAAGCCATATGGGGTTTGTATGTTAATTGGTCACATGGGTGTATTTGTACAGCATGCACCATGGGCCTGTTACCATGCTGTACCTCTAAATTAAAATGAAAGAGAAACACCAGCCTCTGTCCCCAACAATAAACCTCCAGGGCAAGAATTTGGGAAATGTTGACTACTTCCCATGTATTGGGAGCCACATTAATCACCTTGATGATGAAATTCCCCTGAGGGCACCAAGGGAGACTGATCAGAGGTAGCATGCTTGAAGATCAAGACCTCAAACATGTTCAAATCTCACGGTCTGTGAGGCAACAGGGCAGCAGCGCACATTGTCCTCCTACACACTTCTGAGAAGTGAAGAGATATCAACTTGCATTCTCTTCTCCACACATTCTTCCAAGCTTATTGGCAGAATAAGCAAACCAACATCAGTGTCCTCTGCCAGACCAATGTCATCACCAGTGATGCCCTAAATATAATCAGTTGGGTCTTATTGCCAGACCAAGGTGTTTGCATTACCACTACTATACTCCCAAAGCTGGCGCTCTATACTGAACTCCATCATAGCAAGACATTATGGGGTAGACAGACAAAATGATTCATGAATTTACTCAAAACCTGTGAGAGAATGATGAAATTCAATGTGATGGCTCAAAATACATCAGAATCTTTCAGGATAGCCCTGAGAACTTTGACTGCCTTCCTTAGAAGGGCACAGGAGCCCAGTAGCACTAGAGGAAAAAACTACCCGTCAACCTATCTCGAGTGGTAAAATTATTTACAATTAATGCATCATGGTGTATCTTTGATTGAAGTACTGCACTGTGAATCAAAGAACTTTTCTGAACTTATACACATTACATACACATGCACTTAGAATTAGAAAGGGGTTAAGTTAATAGTAATAAGTTAAAGTTTGATGCTGTTTTTATGTTTAAAGAAATTTTAAAATTATATTTGCTTAAGTAACTATTTGCCTTGGCGAATTTCTATTGCTGCTGGGTTTTGAGGTCCTCTGAGCCTGTAACAACATACCTGTATAATCGCCATGTAACTATAAGAGTATATCCCCATTTAGAGAAGGACTGTAAAAATGCAGGTGATGATTTAATTTTATTTGTTGGCTGACTCCACAAGGTGTCAAGAGGAAAAACTCAATAGTGACATGTTAACGACTGTGCAATATATTGGAGGAGTAGGTCATGGTTTGCACAATGTTCTTGTGTTCTTAGTGAATCTGTTTGACATCTCTACGAATTAGGTAGGATGAGAACGTAAGAAGTAGGACCAGTAATAAGTCATGCAGCCCTTCATGGTGCTCTGCCTTTCAGTAAAACTGTGGCCAAGCTTTTACTTATGCTGAATTCCTGCACTAATCCAATATCGCTTGGTTCTATTAATAGATAAAATGTATCTATCCCTTTCTAGATTGTCTAAACCTCCACTGACCTATCTCTGTCCTGAAAAACCAGCTCCTTATTTTGAGACATTGACCCTCGGTTTTGCGCTTCCCGCCAAGGGAATCGCCAAGTTTGCGTTTGCTCAGTTACAACTTCTTAAGAATTTTGTTTATTTCAATTAGATCATCTCTCATTCCTATAATTTCAAGAGAGTACATGTCTAGTTTGCTTTGTTCCACCTTTTACGAGAAAACTGTTGCTAATATGAAACCAAAAGTTGCAATGTATAGGACGACTCTGTACAGGACGACAACCGAATTGCAAACTAAAATGTTGGTTTTGAGCGATACCCTTTGTATAATACGACCACCAAATCTGGCACCGTGGATGCTATTAAAAATAAATCACCATATTTTAATAACTATTTTATTTTGGTATTTTAAAATAACCTCTGTCAAACTCCTATAACAAACCATTTAAAAGTTGTACAGAGCCCGCGACAATCGGACTGGACAGATGGACCTCGCAGAGGAGCTCTGAAACTTCCCAAATAACTAATAGGACATGCATGAGATTGCGTCGGAGCTGGTGGGAAGATGGCAGCAGCATTGAGACTTCGCCGTAAAGGTACAGATTTTAGACCCAGTGTATAGGACGACCCGATTTTAAAGTGAACTTTTTAAAGAGTTAATTGTCCTATGCAATGACATACATGGGAAATATGTAGATCTAAGTTTTGACATTTTGGCCAAAAATTATAATCGAATTTCTTAAAAATGTTATGGTGCACCAAAGGTAGTTTGGATATGTGATGGAGATGAGTAGTAATTGAGCAACAACAAACTTTTAAAACTGGTTTTATTGTTTAAAAAATACCTGACATTTAAAAATAGTTATCTGGCAGTCTACATTTATAAATGTAAGTTCTTCAGCAAATGGCACCTTGCAGCTGTGACTCTTTGTGAGCAGCTCTGACAGGAATAATCAAATATTCCCATTTAGAACTTCTAAAAATCAAACAAAAAACGAGAAACATAATATCAAACTTACCCGACAACATCGATGTCCTAAGATCACTGGCAGACCTTGGAATCAGTAGAATCCGCAGTCTCCATCAGGAGTGACATTCAAACAGGTTACGCCAGTACAACAACAACACCACGGGAGTTTTAAGCAACCAGAGAACGGGCCATTTAAACTTTCCAGGAGTCGCAGACAGTTGACACTCAGCACATTTAAACATCGCAGAGGATTTAAAGGGACAGTGCACAGACAATTTAAACACCGTGGGAACTACCAGCAGTGGACCCATGGACCAGGTAAACGTGGAGGGGGGGGTGCGCAACAGGTCAAGCTGAGACACTGAGACCCAAGGCTTCCGCTCCCTATCATCCTCCTGGCCATCTTACATTCATTGGAAAACAAACTTGAACTTCAAGCCAGACTTAAACATCAGAGAGACATCAGGGAGTGCTGAGTGTTGTGCTTCATAGAAACATAGCTAAACGCAGACATTCTGGACAAGGCACTGCAGCCCAAGACTACTCCCTTCATCATGCTGACCAACCACCAGCATCTGGAAAAACCAGGGGAGGTGACATTTGTGTCATCATCAATTCATCACGGTGCACTGATGTGACGGTCATGCCCCAGTCCTGCTCCCCCAATCTGGAACATTTGGAGATCAAGTGTCATCCATTCTACCTGCTGAAGGAGTTCACAACCATCATCCTGGTCGCAGTTTACATTCTGCTCCAGGCTAATGTCAAGCTGGCACTGGAGGGACTGAGCCCTGTGATAAATAGCCAAGAGATAGCACTTCCTGATGCCTTCCCGATCATTGTGGGACACTTCAATCAGGCCAACATGAAAAAGTCTCTGACAAACTACAATCAACACATCACATGCAAGACCAGGGGAACCAACACATTCTTCCACTGCTGGACCACCATGAAGAATGCACACCGAGTCATATCATGATCGCACATCTGCAAGTCTGATCACCTGGCTGTACTTCTACTCCCGGTGCACAGGCAGACACTGAAGACCACACACCAGTGGTGAAGATGGGAAAAGTATGATCGAGGGAGCTGGAGGAGTGTCTGCAGGACTGCCTTGAATTGGAGGGCTGGAACATATTCAAGAATTCATCCACAGACTTGAATAAATATGGAACAGGTGTCACTGACTTCATCAAGACCTGCATGAATGAGTGTGTGCCTAGGTGCAAAACAGGGCATTCCCCAACCAGAAGCCCAATCAGAGAATTTGCAACCTGCTGAGGGTGAGAACAAGGGCATTTAAGGCCTAGGATCGGAATCTTTACAAGAAGTCCAGGTATGACATGCGGAAGGCCATCTCTGAAGCAAAGTGGAAATTCTGGAGGAAGGTAGAGACAGAGACAGATACACACCAACTGTGGTAGGGAGTGCAGGCCATTAGAGTCTACAAAGTGAAGGTGAACACTATAGATGGCTGTGATGCTTCCAAAAGAGCTAAACACCTTCTATGCCCACTTTGAGAAGTAGAACCAAACAGTGCCTACAAGAATCCCTGAAAAGGCTGAAGACCCTGTGATAGCTCTCTCTGAGGATGGCATCAGAACATCATTCAAGAAGGTGAACCCTCGCAAGGCATCAGGCCCTGATGGCGTACCTGGCAGGGTACTGAAAATCTGTACCACCTAACTAGTCAGAGTGTTTACTGACATTTTAAAACTCTCATTGTGGCAGACAGAGGTTCCCAAAAGGGCATCAATTATCCTGGTACCCAAGAAGAGTAGTGTGAGCTGCCTCAACGACCTCCGCCCAGTAGTTCTAACTTCTACTGTGATGAAATGCTTCAAGAGGCTGGTCATGGCCAGAATTAACACATACCTAAGCAAAGATCTGGATCTTGTGCAATTCACCTATCATGACAATTGCTCCACAGCCAATGCAATATCTCTGACTCTCCACTCAGCTCTGGATTACCTTGAAAACAGTAATTTATGCATACGGCTGCTCTTCATAGACTGCAGCTCAGCCTTCCATACCATTATTCCCTTAGTGCTAGTAAACAAGCCACAAACTCAAGGCCTCTGTAGCCCACTCTGCAATTGGATCCTTGATTTCTCATTGGAAGACCACAGTGAGTACGAATTGGAAAGAACATCTCCTCCTCACTGATAATCAACACCCCAAGGGTGCGTGCTTAGCCCTCTGCTCTACTCGTTATACAGCTATGACTGTGAGGCCAGGCACAATCTCAATTTTCCTGATGGCAATACAGTTGTTGGCAGGATCACGAACGGCAATGAGGAAGTGTACAGGAGGGAGATGGATCAGCTCGTTGAATGATGTAACAACAACAACTTTGCACTTAACGTCAGCAAAACCAAGGAGATGATTGTGGACTTCAGGAGGAAGTCAGAAGAACATAACCCAGTCCTCATCGAGGGCTCAGTAGTGGAGAGGGTCAAGAACTTCAAATTCCTGGCTGTCAACATCTCTGAGGATCTGTCCTGGAGCCTTTCACGTTGATGCCATTACAAAGAAGGCTTGCCTGTGGCTTTACTTTGTGAGGTGTCTGAGGAGATTTGGTCTGTCACTGAAGACTCCTGTAAACTTCTACAGGTGTACCGGGGAGAGCATTCTGGCTGGTTGCATCAATACCGGGTATGAAGGCGCCAACTCTCAGGTCAAGGATAAACTCCAGAGGGTTGTTAACTCGACCTGCGAAATCATGGGTACCAGACTTCACTCCATTGAGGACAGTTACATGAGACAGTGTCTTAAAAAAGCAGCCACGATCCTCAAAGACCCCCACCTCCCAGGCCGTCCCCTCTTCACTCTGCTACCATTGGGAAAAGGGCCTAAAGACGAGGTCTCAGTAGCACAAGGACAGCTTCTTCCCCACTGCCATCAGATTCCTGAATAATAATGAACCAAAGACACTGCTTTACTTTTCATGCACTATTAATTTTACTTTTTTTTAAAGAGTAATGGTTATAATATGAACGTTTACACTCTGATGCTATGGCAAAACACTGAATTTCATGACTTGTTCACGATAACAAATTCTGATTCTGATTCTGAAATGAGCAAACCTACCCTTCAATATCCTGCTGCTTGATCTTCAGTCTGAGAAATTTAAAATAATCTATTACTTGTATGTAGGGAATAAAGGCCTAAATGTAACTAAACCACTGCAGTGAAATGGTGGCACAGGAAGGATACACAATATCCTCAGGATGTGTGGGTTTCATGAAGCAGGCATTGACTCACTCAAATAAATTTATGGAAAGTTCCTTCAAGTTAAACAGCTTGTAGATACTCAGTAGCAGAACCTGGAGAAAATTAAGGAGGAAGAGAGGTTTGAGAACAAGGTTTATTGAGAACAAATATTTTAGAGAACAGCTAACTTAATAAAAAAGTGAGCCACGATGAAAGAGAAAGCAGCGACACCTCACACTCTTGTGAACAGTGAGACCAAGAGTATCAAAATAAATCATTGATTTCAATAAGTATGAAGCTGATTCTTGGTAGAACGATAGATTACAATTACACCAAAAATTGTGAGATTCATAAACTAAGAATCTCATTTGTGGTGCAATTACAAAAGAAGAACCATTTATGTCATGAGAGACTGCAGATGCTGGAATCTGGAGTGAAAAAAATTTTGCTGGAGGTACTCAACGGGTGATCAGCAACAGTAGGGGAAAGATATTGTTGACATTACAGGTCGAGACCCAAAGCCCTAGAATAGCTGGACAGCAAAAATGCATTAATTAAGATGCTCTCTGTTGACTACAGTTCAGCATTTTTCACCATCATCCCTGCAAAATTGATCAGCAAACTCCAAGATCTGGGACTCAACACCTCACCATGTAATTGATTTTTTTCACCTCCAGACCTCACCTCGGTGAGGATTGGTAAGAACATCTCCTGCACAATGTCCATCAGTACCAGAAAACAACAGGGCTGTGTTCTTAAGCCTCTACTCTACTCGCTTTACACTGATGTCTGTGTGGCTCAGCACAACAGCACCATCTACAAATTCACTGAGGATACCGGGCGATAGAGAGTTGTACAAAAAGGGGCGATAAGACAGTGTACAGGAGGGAGATTAAAAAACTTGGCTGAATGGTACACCAACAACCTTGCACTCAATGTCAGGAAAACCAAAGAGTGGATTGTTAACTTCAGGAAGGGAAATCTAGAAGTGTACGATCCAGTGATCATTGGGAGATCAGAGGTGAAGAGGGTGAAGGAATTCAAGTTCTTGCGAGGCATTGTCTTAGAATATCTTTCCTTGACCCCACACGCTAATGGCGTCATGAAGAAAGCACCTCAGCGCCTCTAATTCCTCAGGAGTTTGCGGAGGTTTGGTATGACATCAGAAACCCTGGCAAATTTCTACTGAGATGTGGTGGAAAGTGTGCTGACCAGCTACATCACGGTCTGGTATGTGAACACCAATACCCCTGAGCTTAAAGCCCAGAAACACAGCCCAGGATCTCCCAGGCAAAATCCTCTCCACTATCAAGAACATCGACAGGGAGAACAGCAGCAATTATCAAGGATCCACACCACCCAGCACATGCTCTGTTCTCGCTGCTGCCATCAGGAAAGAGGTATTGGTGCTACCAGACTTGCACCACCAGGTTCAGGAACAGCTGCTACCCCTCCACCATCAGACTCCTCAACAACAAAGTCTGGGACTCTTTCAGGACTCTTAGTTTTGCACTTTATAGTTTTTTTTTAACCTTCTCTTTATTGCAGAGCCAGTTTGTTAACAGTTCTTTATTAGTTTACAGATGTAAAGATTCCATTATTGTCACATAATACTATATTTAGAATTCTTGTCTATCATAAGAAAGACAGAGAGTTGCCACTTTGACCAACATCCCTCACAGAAATGAGGCCCCAGCGAAGGAGAAAACTTGTGACCCCTGGTTTATAAGACCACTGAGCTATTGGAGCCTCTGACCTATTGGAGTCACTGACTAAGTTGTGTACGGGTTTTTTTGCACTACCAGTAAGTGGTAATTCTGCTACACCCGCAGGAAAAATATTCTCAGGGTTGTACGTGATGCCATGTATGTACTCTGATAATAAATCTGAAATCAGAATTTGAAAAGGAGAAGTGAAACATGGTCCAGTTGGTGATGTAGGGAGACTGAGAAAGGGTGTAGGATGATGAACAGATGGAACTAAAGGGATGGGCAGAATTGGACAGATGAGTGAGAGGTGGAAGTAGACAAATGAAGAAAAAAGGGCAAATGGAAACAGGCGGGGGGATGGGTGGGTGAAGGCAGAAATGGTTGAAAAAGGTTGCTCATGGAGATGTAAATGTTGGCTCAGCATACAAAGCCCATATTCTTGAATGAATAGACAAAATTTCAGCTGCTGGAGAGTGATAAGTGGAACACAAAGGCTCCCAGTGTTGGAAACTGTATTTGAATCCAGTAGACTTACTGAAAGAAAAACAAGCCTGAAAATTTTATAAAGAAGTAATGATCATTCCAGATGATAAAGACAGGGAAAAATAAATTCCAACATAATTCCCTTTGATCTTTTTATCCATGCTTTCAATCTGCGTAAACTGGCTCAGCCACTTGAGAGACAGGAGGATTTGGGAATGCACACCCTCCATATCCCCTCATTAAGGAAATCCCCAAAATGGCCAAGGAAACCCCTCCACCCTGTTAAGATTTTCTTAGCCAGAAAGAACATGTCAGGATGTATTACACAAGAGAGTGGCTTGCTTCTGCTTGTCAGCTTATACTTTCCTTTCTCTTTGGATGTGATTACTGGAAGTTCAATTCAGATGTCAAGTGAACAATTCATTCCATTTAACTACTTTGAAAGATAGGCATAAAACACAGCAATATTATTCAGCAGGTGTGACTGGATAGACAACGTGTTCTTGCTTGCATTGTTCACCAAATCCTTCAAGAAAAATCTGTTTCCTTTCTTCCAACAATTAGCCAGAGTGATGACTGAAAGAGGATCTTAAACAGATCATGTCAATGACTTTTTTGTGAATGTTTTGATAAACTTTACATATATGAAAGGAAAAGGGAGTTCCTTTGCAGTCACTTCCACTCTGAAGGTTTCAAAACAATTAAATCCAACTATAAGCTCCTGGAAGGCAGATGTGGAACCTTGAAGTAACTTGAAAATTTTCCAGAAGTGAAATCAGAATTCCAATGGCTTAAATGAATGTGTTTCTGGTGCAATAATAATTAATGTGACTCCACACCTGTAATACATCCCTTTTAGACTGTAACTTCCGATGTCTCCAAAACTTTCCACTTCTAAAAGTTACACATATGTTTTTTTTTTAAGTGAGCTTTTCTCCATATCTGTCCCTTTGGTACCAGTGCTTCTTCCAGTCAGTGGAAGAGGTAAGTTCATCTCTGCTTTGTTTTACTTCAATTTTCCTCCTCAAAATAACAGTCCAAAAAACCAAGCTAACCCAAATACTTTGCTGGTTTTATTAAAATGTTCCTTCTCAATTCCAGTACATGCAGAGTCCTTTTACAGCAGGGGGTTATGGTGGAGGCATAGAGGCGGAGGTGATAATTCACACTTATAATATTGACATAGGTCAACTGAGGAATGAAGTCCTGTATCATGAATTCAGGAAATTAGATAGCATATTTAAAAGCAGGAACTCTAATTATTAAGGGCCAAAGGCATTTTGAAGTATGTAAGATGGTAAAAATGGGATATAAGATGCTTACCTTCCGGAACCAGACAGGGATTATAAGAGTGTTATTGTCATTTGACCGAGATTGTTTTGCAGGGAGACCAGTTGACATAGAACAAGTAAAAACCAATACCAGGGTTACAGAGAAACAGAGCAAAGGCAGCATAATTTTATTGTTTATTATTTCACTATTTTGAGGTTCATTAAGTCCGATACCAGAGGGAAAGAAACTTCTTGAACCAGGTGGTACACAATCTCATTGTTGTGAATCATCTTCCACACATGGGATGTGAAAACATGAATTGGGCCAGAGCTAGAGAAATACGTGAAGTTCTGGCCTCCACACTAAGAAGGATGTGATAGCACTGGAGAGAGATTCAATGAGATGCTACCTGGGATGAAGTGACTTGGTTAAGAAGAGAAACCTAACTGACTGATTTTATTTTCCTTGGATCAGAGAAGGTAAAGGGAGGACCTGACTGAAGTGTACACAATTATGAGAAGCTTATGAGATGGTATAAAGGTAGGAGAGAGAACCACAACAAAAAAAACATAGATTGAACACAAGAGGTTGGTGATTTAAAGAGAACTTAAGGAACAATATTTTTGTTTAATCTTGAGGGAGGTTGACATTTAGGAGAGGTCCTCTCACAACATTTAAAAGGCATTTAGGTGTGAACTCAAAACCATCTTTCATAAAAGTTTACAAGCCATGCAATGGATTAATGTAGATCGATACTAGACGGTTCAAGGTATTAACATGATGGAGCAAAGGGGTTTGTGTCAATGCTCTGAGTCCCAGTGCTATAGAGTTGTCATAGAGTTTTCCACATGGATTGTTGAGCATCTTCACTCTGTCCATCACAATAGTGGGAATCCCCAGAGCCCACCCATTTTAATTCCCTGCCATATTCCCTTGCCTGTTCAAGATCTCATGCACTGCAAGACATCATATTCTGCATGAGCACCCTCCAACTGGATGGCATCAATATCACTTCCTTCAGTTTCCATTAGTCCCCACCCTTCTATCCCTATGTTTGCTAGATCTCTCCCCCTTTCGCCAAGCTCTGCACTTAGAGTCAATTCTCCCTCCTGCAATCAATTCTCATCTTTCCTCTCTCTTGTCCTCCTATCCATGTCCAATTAACATCTTTTATCTTTTGGTCTATGCTCCTTACCTTGCCCTTTCTTTCCTTCTGCCCAACCTTTTAATTCAGGTGCCTGCCTGCTTTTCACTCATATCTTGAAGAAAGCTCAGGCTTGAAATGTCAAAATTACTGTACATCTTTACCTCCAATTGGCACTGCGAGACATAGAAACATAGAAACATAGAAGATAGGAGCAGGAGTAGGTCATTTGACCCTTCAAGCCTGCTCCGCCATTCAACGAGATCATGGCTGATCTTAAAGTTCAGTACCCCGTCCCCGCCTTCTCTCCGTAACCTTTAATACCCTTATACTGAAGAAATAGATCTAATTCCCTCTTAAATATATTTAATGAACCTGCCTCCACTGCCCTCTGTGGCAATGAATTCCACAGATTCACCACCCTCTGGGTATAGAAATTGCTCCTCATCTCAGTCCTAAATGGTTTGCCTATTATCCTCAAACCATGGCCCCGGGTTCTGGATTTTCCCATCATTGGAAACATCCCATCTGCATCCATTCTGTCCAGTCCTGCCAGAATTTTATATGTCTCTATGAGATCCCCTCTCAATCTTCTAAACTCCAGCGAGTACAATCCCAATTTGCGCAATCTTTCCTCATAAGTCATTCCTGCCATTCCAGGTATCAGCCTGGTGAATCGCCTTTGCACTCCCTCCACTGCAAGAACATCCTTCCCTAGATAAGGCGACCAAAACTGCACACAATACTCCAGGTGTGATCTCACGAAGGCCCTGTACAGCTGCAGTACGGTATCCTTGTTCTTATACTCAAACCCTCTTGATATGAAGGCCAACATTACATTTGCCTTTTTAACCGCCTGCTGTACCTGCATGCTCGCCTTCAGAGACTGGAGTACAAGTACCCTAGGTCTCTCTGCACTTCCCCATCTCTTAATTTATTGCCATTCAAATAGTAATCTGCCCTCCGGTTTGTATTACCAAAGTGGATAACCTCACATTTATCCACATTGTAGTGCATTTGCCATGTATCTGCCCAGTCCCTCAATTTATCCAAATCACACTGGAGCTTCCTGACCCCCTCTTCCATGCACACAACCCCTCCTAGCTTAGTGTCATCTGCAAATTTGGAGATATTACATCCAATCCCTTCATCCAGATCATTAATGTAAATTGTGAACAGCTGGGGTCCCAGTACAGATCCCTGTGGCACCCCACTGGTCACCGCCTGCCACTCAGAAAATGAGCCATTTATCCCAACTCTCTGTCTTCTACCTGCCAGCCAGTTCTCAATCCACATCAATACTTTGCCCCCAATCCCATGAGCCTTGATTTTGGAAGCCAGTTGTTTATGCGGGATCTTATCGAAGTCCTTTTGGAAGTCCAGGTACACCACATCCATTGGCTCTCCCCCATCTATTTTACCTGTCACCATCTCAAAGAATTCCAATAGGTTTGTTAATAGATTTACCTTTTGTAAATCCATGTTGACTCCGTCCGATCCCTTCTCTGCTAGTCATATGCTCTGCTATTACATCCTTAATAATGGATTCCATCATTTTGCCCACTGCTGATGTAAGGCTCACCGGCCTATAATTCCCCGCTTTTTCTCTACCCTCCCTTTTAAATAGTGGGGTAACATTAGCTACCCTCCAATCCATGGGTACTGATCCTGAGTCTATCGAGTTCTGGAAAATAATTCTTAAAGCATCTGCTATCTGAATGGCCACTTCCTTAAGTACCCTAGGATGTAGATTATCAGACCCTTGGGATTTATCGGCCTTCAATCCCATCAATTTCCCCAAGACCATGTCCGTAGAGATACTGATTTCTTTCAGTTCCTCCCTTGCATTAGTCTCTATGTTTCCCAACATCCTTGGGAGGTTATTTGTATCCTCTCTTGTAAAAACAGAACTAAAGTAAGAATTTAATTGGTCTGCCATTTCCTTATTCCCCATTATATATTCCCCTGATTCCGACTGCAAGGGACCTACTCTGGATTTCACCAATCTTTTCCTCTTGACATATTTATAAAAGCTTTTGCAGTCGGTTTTTATATTTGCCGCAAGCTTACTTTTGTAATTTATTTTTGCTCTCTTGATTAATCCCTTTGTCCTCCTTTGGTGCATCTTGAACTGCTGCCATTCTTCGGTTGTGGTACTTTTTTTGGCCAATTGATATGCTCTCTCTTTGGACCTAATGCTGTCTCTAATTTCCCTTGTTATCCACAGTTGAGTCACCTTTTTTGGTTTATTTTTATGCCAAACTGGTATAAACGATTTTTGCAATTTCTCCCTTAGATCTGTGAATGCTTTCCATTGTCTATCCACAGTCAACTCCCCCATAAACATCACCCAATCAATCTTACTCAACTCCTGCCTCATACCATCATAATTCCCTTTATTTAAATTCAGGACCTTAGTCTCGGTTTTAATTTCATCACTCTCCATATCGAGTGAGAATTCGATCATATTGTGATCGCTCCTACCCAAAGGGCCTCGTACAACAAGATTGCTGATTAGCACCTTTTCATTGCATAATATCCAATCTAAAATGGCCTGCTCCCGAGTTGGTTCCTCGACATATTGGTCTAGATAACCGTCCCGTAAACATTCAAGGAATTTCTCCTCCTCAGTATTTTTACCAATTTGGCTAGTCCAATCTATATGCAAATTAAAGTCTCCCATGATGACAGCTGTTCCCTTATTGCACGCTTTTCTAATTTCTCTTTTAATGCCTTCCATCACCTCTACACTACTATTTGGAGGCCTATATACCACCCCCACTAACGTTTTCCGCCCCTTGCTATTCCTCAGTTCTACCCATATAGATTCCGCATCTTCTGAGTTGATATCCTTTCTGTAAATCGCGTCGGTCCCTTCTCTCACCATCAATACTACCCCACCCTCTTTTCTTTCTTGCCGATCCCTCCTAAATATCGTATACCCCGGGATGTTGTTCCCAGGCTTGCCCACCCTGCAGCCATGTTTCTGTAATCCCAATCAAATCATATTTGTTTATCTCAATTTCCACAGCTAATTCATCTACCTTGTTCCAAATGCTTCTTGCATTAAGATATAAAGCCTTCAGATTTGCTTTTTTCACCCTCCTTGCTCTTTCTGATTTTTACTTTCGCTGCCTAACCTAACTTTTCCTGTTTTATCTTTTCTGTCCTTTGCCCTATCATACAGGTTCCCAACCCCCTGCCAAATTAGTTTAAATTGCACCCGACGGCTGTACCAAACCTAGCTGCCAATATATTGACCCCTTTTGGGTTTAGGTGTAACCCATCCTTCTTGTAGAGGTCATGCCTTCCCCAAAAGAGATCCCACACCAGCCACACATTCATTTTTCTTAACCTTCCATTTTTGTCCTCAGTTGCACTTGGCACAGGTAGCAAACCAGAGATCACCACTCTGGCTGTCCTATTTCTTAGTTTCTGTCCTAGCTCTCTGTAAACCTTTTTCAGTACTTCCTCCTTCTTTTTATCTATGTCATTGGTACCCACATGTACCAAGGCTGTTCGCCTTCCCCTTTTAGAATACCTTGGACCCGATTTGAGATATCCCGCACCCTTGCACCAGAGAGGCAGCACACCATGCGGGCATACCTATCTGGCTCACAGAATCTCCTGTCTGTATTTCTGACAATGGAGTTCCTCCAGCATTTCTATGTTTTTACTTTAGTGTTGTACAGCATGGAAGCAGATCATTCAACCCCTCAATTCAATTCCGCTCAGTGGCTACTCATCCATACTGATCTCATCTTTTACCAATTGCCATGTGATCTTCTGTGCCTTGGAAACTCCTATGCTGACGAGCCACTTCTTACATGTTCTCAGTGACTCTGCTGTACATTTTTCTCAACCAGTATATTCCAGGTACCAACTACTTTCACCCTGAAAAAAGTCCTATTCAAATCTCCTTACCTCATTCCTTAAATCTATGTTCATTTGTATTATCTCCCTCTGATACTGGGGAATGGTTTACTCCATCTGTATGTCTTTTTTTCCTAAACCTCAGTCATTTTTCCATCCAAAACAGACTCTCATAACTGGGTTGCTACATCCCAGGCAACATGTTTGCGAATTTCCTCTGCACCCTCTCTACCATGA